>NC_056738.1:576836432-577091432 GCF_019279795.1 Protopterus annectens | reverse complement strand
CAAATTGTGTTCCAGGGTGTAGCCAATCACTGAACAACGACACAGTTGCAACAAAGCCATGTATACTGCCATTACATTGGGGCATCTACACTAGCACTGTATGGTCTTGTGCAACACATATTCTGCATGCTGACACGTGTGTGGTGACTGTTTACCTTGTGATACTGACACCCTCCTTCACCCACTATAGAGTATGTGTTGGATTGCTGGTGTGTGTGTGTGTATGTGCTGTAGTGAGGAGTGTATTACTGTGCATGTGTAGACCGTAAAGTGCGTTTCCTGTCTTCTTCTCACAGGTGCTGAGTTAGGGCTGGTCGAATGCAGCAGGGAACCTGAAGCCACTGCCATGAATAGTGCTGATGATGAGACATGTATATCGACACAGGGAGGTTTGACAGGGTCTGTCGTTGGTCCACCAATCGACAGTACACAGCGTTCAACCCCATCTATGTGCACACTTATACTGCCAATACATCCCTCACCACTAATGGCCACAGGCGAGGGACAGCATACAGTTGGCACTGACCAGGAGAGTGTGGTACCCATGGCACTTGCATCCCCTCACAGCAGCCATAGCCATACTCCTGGAACGGTACCACATAGGCGGAGGTCCAGGGGTTCTCAGGGGAGCACCGCTGGTCATATTGCCTCTGGCAGGTGTGCCCTCACTGGTCTCACAACATCAAATATGTTCCGGGCTGTAATGCAGGCTCAGGCATGTATGGAACGGTACACCAGGCAGGGACTTAGGGCGCAGAGGGCACATTAAACCGCTATCAATGAAAGCATCCGTGACCTTGCCAGTGCCATTCGGACTTGCACCAAGGTCATTGGTAGATGTTGGGGGGAGACAATAGATGCCCTCCACAATATGTCATCCATGAGCCAGGACCGTGCGGGACAGTTGTGA
This sequence comes from Protopterus annectens, assembly GCF_019279795.1. Taxonomy (NCBI): domain Eukaryota; kingdom Metazoa; phylum Chordata; order Ceratodontiformes; family Protopteridae; genus Protopterus; species Protopterus annectens. The sequence goes on along the minus strand of NC_056738.1, from coordinate 577,090,522 downwards.
AGTCAACGCGGACGCATGCCAGCAACAGCTGGCAGTGGTCGCGGATGGCCCCAGGGTCACAGTTGCTCCCGTAGTGGCAGTACCAGCCCATTGACCGTCCCAGTAGACCACGTGCACGTGGCTCTGGCCATTTCAGCAGGGACATGTGTCCAGTCGTCCCACCCCTGCCTCTGAGGACAGTGCCCAGTCAGGGTTGGTATCCGATACTGTCCGTAGCACCCCTGCCAGGCACAGGAGACAGTAATCTGTACGGCCTAGCAGGTACAGTCTGTGGCTGTCCCACAAACTACTGTATATGGCAGCCACATGGTGGAGAGGAATGTACTTCTGTAGTGTGTTTTCCCAGTCTTCAAAAAGACCACTCCTTTCATAGAGAATTGCACACATATACACACCCCCCACACACAAACACACACACACATACAGTCAGCGTTTGCAGGATTTAAACCCCTACCTAACAATGTTATGATACTAGAGAGAGACGCATTAGCACGGCGCGCTATTTGCTTTACTGGGTGGTTTCCCTTCTCCATCTGTATTTCTAGGGTGCTGACATCATCATACTGGACATGGTAATGTGTGTACACTTCGTTTTATGCCATTCCAGGAACGGTCTATGTGGGTCATCAGGTGTCAACAGCAGGAACAGGAACTCATAATCCTTACCTTGTGTGATATATCTGTGGACACATTAACATTCCTTCATATGTCAACACATGTTTATGCACAGCTTGTTGGTTTTGTGGCTACTACATGTGTCTGGGATGTTGATAAAGGGCTATTCAAAGTGTATGTGAGACGTGTAGCTGTGTTCAGTGATGTATGTCCTGTGTGACTGCCTTGCAAACAGTCTAGCATGTTTGGGAACCATGATCCGCACATGAACATACCACGGTTAGTAGGGTTGTGTGTATGTCAGCTTCCAATAGCTTGATTTATGACTTCAACCACGATGGACTCCATGGCTTGCAGATCATACTTCATAGGCATACTGGACTGTACATCCCATGGTGTGTTGTGCACCAACACTTGTGTGAAGTGCCATATGTTGCTGTAACACATTCAACGGTTCCACATCTTGTGTAGGAGGGGAGGTTCAGCTGACTGTTCAGGTGCAGGATCTGTTTGTTCTGTAGTTTATGCATGACACATATTGGTAATCAATGTAGTCCACTTGATGCCGTGCTTTTAGCATTGGGGGTAGCTGTTCATCCATTTTACATGTGATATCTCCTGGTATGATGATATGGACTATCGTCGGTGGGAGGTGGGTATGTATATTTGGGCCTGTCTGTCAGGATGTTGGCATTGTCAGTCAGGTACAGTTGGCCCTGACTCATGACATATATGTGTGTACATTGCTATATATGACATAGCTGTCGGAGGTGTCATGATTCAGTCTGGACTCCTTCTCAGCTACTCTTTACAGAACACCAACAAACCTGAGCACTAATCCCTGATATACTCCTTTAACACCCTACTGATCCTTTGTCATCTGGCTACAGAGTATGTCATGATGATATCAAGGCATGTCCAGGGGTCAGCTTTGTGTGCACTCGCCAGTCCAGCTGGTGAATATTGTGATGTAGACACAATGTCACGTCTGCCTCATGTACACAGACAAGACTCTCCTCCTCACAACAAACCCAGATATATGTGTGAGATGCACCTATAGAGAAATACAGGGTGTTGAACTCTCTCAACCCATGACTGGCATAGTCTATCAGGTGGTGAAGATAACCACACACACCGCATATCAGTCTCACATATCCTCTGGCGACAGCACTCAAACCACATTATCACACATACACATGCTCGGATGCTGTAAATGAACTCTGCCTAAGCAGCAGAGACCTCCACATCAGGCACACACACAACTGCTACCCCACTACAATTCCCACAGTTCACATAGTTCACAATGTCAGGGTGCCACACAGTCACTTGCCTTTGGACTACACAACACACATAATACAGTTGTGATAGGTGACACTTATTGTCAGACACACTGACATACCACTCACCAGCCCATACAAGGGAATAGTCCCTTTGCGCTGTCTGTTGTGTGTCAGGATCTGCCACATAACACATGCAGTCAGGTCACTACAAATCAAGAACAGGACTGGCACCATCATTGTCCATGCTGGTGCATAAAACCTCAGATGTTACTCCCCGGACCACATGACATGGTACATGGAGGAACAGTGTCATGATGTAGCTCAGGCCAGTATGACCCTGACCTTGTCTAGCATCTTACACCCACCAAGTATGATGTCACAGTATACAGACAAACATATCACGTTTAACACTTGGCTAACAGATTGGTGTCATTCATAGGGGATACAGTGTCTGTCAGCCTGTGGTGACATGCTCAACATGCCACATAGCTTCACTATGGACAGCTTGCACCCGTCACCCTTGGACCTTTGAATGCTGGCTAAGGCTCTTGCTGCCACCATAGTGCATTTGTTGAGCAGGGCTCAAAAGACAAACCCACCTACATAGACATTACAGGTTAAATAACACTAAGGGTAATGTTGCTCAACACCAGATGTGTTACCCTCATATTGCGGCCACTCAGGACTCCCCTCAGTATGGGGGATAGCAATATATGTGCACTAACAGATGCCTAGTTCAGGGTCACATATTCACACCAGCACTACCAGGTTATGTTTTATACCAGGCTTTCTAACCACAGGACTTGGAACAGACAACACAACTAGGGGGTGTATCCATATACATCACAGATACACACACCTCCGGGTTAGTGGCACTAAGCATCACAGACCATACATATACAACTACCATTGTTTGAAACTGCCTTTCAGTTTGTTGCCTACTACAGACCACCCTCCCATACTCAGGAACCACACACGGCTTTCCTGGGAACAGTGGGGGATATGATGGTCTCCATGAACACCATTATATTGGGTGACATCAGATACATGAATACTGACTGGGGATACTACTCAAACCGCAACAACCTCGCCCTACAGTCGCTACAATTTGTACATTCATATACTATGGCACAACCAGTCACCACAGCCACAAGGGGAAATACATATTGGACATGATCATCACCGACATGGGGACTTTATGTTACACACCAGCAATATACCCCTCATTGGTAAGGTCAGAATATACAGCTATCTCAGTGGACATACATATACACTCCACACACCCATCCTGGGTAATCTTGGTGAACTTCTGATGAGCCAACATCTGACTTCACCACAGCAAGGTGGTATCCTTCGGAGACCTTGAGACAGTGTGAAATACAGCTCTGACTGCTGAATCCTTTACATACACATTCTATGGACTCCTGGTAGACTGCATGGATTGTGCTACCCCAAATAACAACAAGACTCACTCCTCCAATGGCAGGGGACCTGTCTGATAGACACCAGCCATTAATGATCTGTACAATGTCAGGAGGAAGCTACTACATGATAGAGCACAATCCCAGATGGGGAAAGCATCTGTGATCTGTACTAGCAGACAGCTATGATCACTCATGTACTTATCTAAGGTCTTCTTCTCACGGACAATTGCACCAGATAAGTAGGACTATCACAAGGCCTTCATCTGTTATGTCAGGAACCTGGGTGGACACTCACTGATATGCTGTGAGTTACTGCATACTGACTACACTTACCCTGAACCCACTGGCATAGCCAACATCCTGGCAAACAGGTTCAGTGCAGATGTCTCCCCCCATCCCCCCTAGGGAGCAACTACCCATCCCAACAGAGTGTAACCTCCCTGACACCACACAGTAACAGGTGAGTGCTGCCCTCCCCAAAGCATACATTACGGCATCAATGTGACCAGTTGGTGTCCCGGCCTGCATCTTACACGAGCTTCATGACAGACGTAACCATCACATTACATCACTGTGCAATATTGGAGTTACTACAGGATGTGTACCCACGAAATGGCATACAGCGACAGTGTTCCCACTCCACATAGTTGGTGCCAGAATGGAACACTATTGCCCTATAAGCCTAACTATCCTGTTATGCAAAGCTATGGAGTGTATTGTCATGGGACTCTTACACATAGGCATCAAGAAACTACAGACACTGTATCCTACACATTTCAGCATTGTTGTGGGCAGATCTTGCCTCTTGAACATGTTTGTATTCTTTTGACAGTTAACAGGTCCATCAACATAGGAACAGTTGTACACGCAGCCTACCTAAAGCTTGCTAAACCCTTCCACACAATAACCCACTGGGCCATTATGGGCCACACGGCTCAGTCCTGGGACCTCTCTTGTTCAGTATATATTTGTCTGATGTACAAGCTACCACAGGGGGAATATGGCTGACCTTGTTCACACTTGACTGCAAACTGGGTGCCATGATCACCTCTCAGCTGCCACATACATACTCCAACAGGGTCTCTCAGAGATGGATGACTGGTGCCTGAGCCATGGCCTACATTAGTTGCATAGTTATCCCCTTTGGGAATAACAACATGCCCACACATTAACACATAGGTAGTACTCCATTACATATGGTAGGTGTTGTTAGGTGATTGGGGACATGACTTGTCCGTACTGTCACCTTTGACATTCACGTTGCCACAGTGGTTGGACAGACCTTCTATATAAGCAACCTTATCCCATATGGTTTCACATCTAGATTGAGTGATGTCATTGTGCCCCTATACTAATAACAACCGTGCTTGGTTACAATGCCACCTTTGGGGTGTACCTTACCCAACACCTGCAACAACTGTACTGGCCACAGATACCCAAGCAACAGCCACCCCTCAACAATACCCATGAATCACATATCTCACAAAATCAGTGTGCCTCACAGTCACAGCCCTTAAAGCCAAACAACACACCAAATACAGTTGTTATAAGGGACTCTATTGTCCGGCACACTGACGTCCCACTCAACTGACCGAACAAGGAGAAGGTCACTGTAAGCTGCCTTTCAGGTGGCAGGATCCACCACATAACATAAGCACTCAGGTCACTCCAAAGCAGGTACAAGTATGACTCTGTCATTGTCCATGCAGGTGTGAATGACATGAGACGTACCTCCCTGGACTACAAGACATGAGACATAGAACAGCTCTCTGATCATGTAGCCCAGGCTGGTATGACCCTGACCTTGGGTAGCATCTTGCCCTCACCAAGAATGATGCCAGAGTACACAGACAAAATGATCAGTTTAAACAATTGTCTAAAGTATTGGTGTCATTCAATGGGGATCCAGCGTCTGTCAGCCTAGGATGACATGCCTGACAAGCCACGTTGCTTCACTAGGGACGGCTTGCACCTGTCACCCTTAGGCTTTCGTATACTGGCCATGCCTCTTGCCACCCCCATAGTGCATTTTTTAGGTGAGACTCAAAGGACATACACACCTCCATTGACAACCCAAGGATACAAAATCTAGAGGTAATGCTACTCAATGCCAGACGTCTACACCTCAAGATGCACGCACTTGAGGCTCTCCTCAGTATGGAGAATATCGATGTCTGTGCAGTAACAGAAACCTGGTTCAAGGCTCCTGATAGCACTCCAGCACTACCAGGTTATAACTCATACCATGCATTTCACACATAAAACACGGATCGAAGCACAAAGGGAGGGGTAGTATCTATATTCATCAAAGATACCTACACCTCCAGGTTAATGGCACTGCACGAAGCATCAGAAACCATCCCTGTGCAACTAACAGCGGGCCAAACTGCATTTCAGTTTGTAGCTTGCTACAGAACACCTTCCCTATTACAGGAACCCCACTTGGCATTCCTGGGAACACTGGAGAATATCAAGGTCTCTCCTACAACTATGTTATTGGGTGACTTCAACTACCCAAACATTGACTGCAACAACTACTCATGCCCAAACACACTCGCCCAACGGTTCCTTGAAGTTATAAACTATAGTGCTATGGAACAACTGGTCACCACTCCCACAAGAGGGAACAACATATTGGACCTGGTCATCACCAACATGGGGACTCTATGTTCCACACCAGAGGTAAACCCCTCATTGGTAAGATCAAACCATTAACAAATTTCCATGGACATCCATATCCCGTCCCCACCCCCAGCCAAGGAAATCACTGTATAGAATTTCTCAAATGCCAACTTTGCACTTCTCAAGAATGAGGTGGAATCCTTCAAAGCCCACAGGCCAGAGGATAACAGGCCAATCCGGAGAATCCTTTACAAATGCATTGTATGAGCACCTGCAGGAATGCATGGATCGTGCTATCCCAAATAAAACAAAGCCTCACTCCTCCAAAAACAGGAGACCTGTTTGGTGGACTCTGGCCATAAATAAGCTATCAGTATTAGCAAGAAACTTCAATACCTCATAAAATCATCAAAGGCCAGTTTCCAAAGAGAAATTGCCCTAGACAGTAAAGATAATCACAAGTCCTTCTTTAGTTATGTCCATAATATGGGTGGAAACTCCCAGATATGCTCTGAATTGTTGCATAATGATACAAAATATACTGAAACTACAGACAGCCAACATCCCTGGCAGACAGTTTCAGCACAACCCCCCCCCTTCACCCACAAAGGAACAAATGCCTATCCCAACTGAATGTAACCTCCCTGACATCACAGATGCACAGGTGAAAGCTTCCCTCACTAAAGCAGAAAACACAGCAGCTATGGGACTGGACGGTATCCCAGGCTGTGTCTTACACAAGCTCCAAGAAGAACTGAACCCTCACATTAAGTCACTGTTCAAACTTAGCCTTACTACAGGATATGTACCCAAATAATGGCATACAGCTGCAGTGGTTCCACTCCACAAAGGTGGTGCCACAACAGACCCTGGGAACTATCGCCCCATAAGCCTGACTAGTCTGGTCTGTACAGCTATAGAGCGTGTTATCATGGAACTCATTGGGAGCCTCCAGACACTGGACCCTACCCAATTTGGCTTTGTTAAGGGCAGATCTTGCCTCTTAAACCTAGTTGATTTCTTTGAAACAGTTACCAAAGCTATGGATGAGGGCAAGGTAGTCCACACAGCCTACATGGACCTCGCAAAAACATTCAACACAATACCCCACTCGGATATCATACATAAGCTTAACAGCTTAAATATCAACCCCTATATCACAAGATGGGTTGCAAACTGGCTCAGGGATAGAACCCACATTGTCAGAATCACAGGTGCCATGTCCAAATACAAACCAGTTACAAGTGGCATCCCACAGGGCTCAGTTCTGGGATCTCTCTGGTTCAGTATATACTTCTCTGAGGTTCAGGCTAACACGGGGGCATTATGGCTGACAAGGTTCACAGATTACTGCAAACTGGGGGCCATAATCGACTCTCCAGCTAACACAAGCATCCTCCAGAAGGGTCTCACAGAGATGGATGTTTGCTGCCAGAGCCACATGCTCGAGCTACATGCTATAAAGTGCATAGTCATCCCCTTTGTGAAAAACAAAGTGCACACAAATTACCACATAAGTGGTAATCCATTAAGTACAGAAGTAGTAACTTGTGATTTGTGGACCAATGTAGATAGTAATCTCTCCTTTGATAATCACATTGCCAAAGTGGTTACAAACACCTTCTATATATGCCACCTTATCACGAACGGGTTCGCATCTACATCAAGTGAGGTCATCGTGCCCCTCTACTCATCAGTCATCAGCACCATACTTGAATACAATGACCCTTTTGGGATGTACCTTACCAGACATCTGCAGCACCTGGAGAGACCAAAAAGTACCTCTCCAAGAGGGTCATGGGCTACAAACAGATGTCCTATGCAGCTCACCTAAGGAAACTCCAGCTCTACTCAGTTGCTTACCACCTACTCAGAGGCAATCTATTCCTGACATACAAAGCCATGTCAAAGCCCGAATTAATGGACATGCTCCACCTCAAAAATCCAAGTCCCTTAGAGATACACGCTCCAGGGACTTAAACCTCAGCACAGGAATAAAAAGGACATGCTGGAGGGACAGATTCATTTCCCAGAGGCTCACCTCACTCTGGAATAGAATCCCAATTCATATTAGACATAGCCCCTCACTGACCCTCTTCAAGCCAAATCTGGACACATGGATGGGAAATCGCAAATTCACCCCTGGAATCTCTTCTGTGTCCCTGCTCGACAGAGGCACAGTAGCCTAAACGTACATGGGCTATCTTGTGTGACCTACTATTCACTGGCACAGTGTAGTACTCTAACAGGGCTGCAAAAGCCAAACACACTCTGGCTAGGCTTGTACATACCCTAGGGCAGATAGCCTACTATCGACCTCTGACCTCTGAACCTATGCTTCTGCTCGTGATGCACAATATTTACTGCTGATACTGTTTGCAGGTCTTTATCATCTTTGCTTTACAAGTTTCTATGAACAACTTTGGTATCTGTGGAACATGTTTGATCATGACAGGGTTCCACTATATTATATAAGTGTCTGTTGTCATGTAACTGTGTGCACAGGGTGGATTGCTGGATAGTGAGAGGTTCCTGGGTTAACACATGCAACTGCCAGATGTGTGGCCCACTGCTGTAGTCAGACATGGCCCAAGTGTGTGAGCATGCCCAGTTCAGGCTTTCCATGTTTTGTTGCCAGACATATGTCTCATTTATCCAAGTATGTGAGCATGCCCAGTGTGACCTTTCAGTATGTTGCAATCTGAAGTCCACTACATGTGTGGATGTGCGTGAACATGATTAATATTAACATTTATACTGTGTGTGTTGGAAGTCAAGTTCTGTTCTTACTGCAGGACTCACCTTTGTGTCATAACTCAACAGGGATTATGCTGTGCCTGCAGGGTTTCCATGAGATACTTTGCATAGACTTAAATATTCCTTCATACTGGCTGAACAGTGCAATGCTGTCATGGTTTAGTGGTTCAGTACTTTAACTATGGTGCACAGTATCCTGAGTTCGAGGCCCATCATTGCTTTATATTTCCATACTGAGCAGACCAGACTGCTTAAGGGCCAGTTAAGCAAATATGAGCATGTTGGCTTTTATTCTGCTATGCCCCACTTAGACCAGGCTTGTCCGACATTGCTGTATATTCACCAACTTTGCTGGACATTGCCCAATATTACTCAACACTGACCACAGTTGTACTAGTTGGCGTGTGTATTCTGTTTGCATATACTACATGCTGGTAAATGCTGTTTAGCACTACCTTTAATTGCTTGACACATGGCAATCGTGCCTCAGGTGGTGCTGCAGGGCTGCCTATGTCGGATGCACATACTACACTCCCTGTACATGTTTGAAGCAGGTAGTGTCAACTTAGGCATCCCTTTTACTATTACTTACTTTACTTGAGTACCTTGTTCCCCACTGGCCCTTTTTTTCAATTATAAAGGAATTCCCAATACTATTCTAGCATGTCCAAAGGTCAGTTGTCAATCTCCTCTCCGGTCCAGCAGATGAATCTGGGAATCTTGAGGCAATGTTACAACTGCCTCATGTACACAGACAACCCTCTCCTCCTCCCAACAAATTCCAACACATGTGAGAGATGCAACTATATAGCCAAACTGGAGGCTAAGCTCTCTCAACTCAGTACTGGCGTAACCAGTCAGGAGGAGAAGGAAACCACACTCACTACAATTCCAGTCTCACATAGACCTACCACGACAACAAACCAAACACATAAACACACAAAACATACTGAGGCTCTAAATAAAAATCTGCCTAAGCAGCAGAGACCTCCAAAGCAGACACCCAAGCAACCGCTACCCCAAAACAAAACACGTGCAACACATAACTCACAAAGCCAGTGTGCCGAACAGTCACAGCCCTTAAGGCTAAACAACACACCTGATACACTTGTAATAGGTGACTCTATCATCAGGCACACTGACGCCCCGCTCACCAGGCTGAACAAGGAGAGGGTCACGGTGAGCTGCCTGTCGGGCGCTAGGATCCGCCACATAACACAAGCACTCAGGTCACTCCAAGGCAAGTACAAATATGACTCAGTCATTGTCCATGCTGGTGTGAATGACCTGAGACGTACCTCCCTGGACTACATGAAAAGAGACATAGAGGAGCTCTCTGAGCATGTAGCCCAGGCCGGTATGACCCTGACCTTGAGTAGCATCTTACCCTCACCAAGAATGATGCCACAATATGAAGACAAGATGATCAATTTCAACAATTGGCTTAAGTGTTGGTGTCATTCAAAGGGGATCCAATGCCTGTCAGCTTGGGATGACATGCTCAACAAGCCACGATGCTTCGCTAGCGACGGCTTGCACCTGTCACCCTGGGCTTCGGATATTGGCAAAGGCTCTTGCTACCCCATAGTGCCTTTTTTAGGCAAGGCTCAAAAGACAAACCCACCTCCATAGGTATCACAAGGGATAAGAAACTAAGAGTAATGCTACTCAACGCCAGAAGTCTAAACCTCAAGATGCACGACGAAACTCTCCTTAGCATGGAGAACATCGATATCTGTGCAGTAACAGAAACCTGGTTCAAGGCTCCTTGAGAGCACCCCAGCACTACCAGGTTATACCTCATACCATGCTTTTCGGCCCCAAAACTTGGACCGAACCACAAAAGGAGGGGAGTATCAATATTCGCCAAAGATACCCACACCTCCAGGTTGGTGGCACAGCACGAAGCATCAGAGACTATCCATGTGCAACTAACTGTGGGTAAAACTGCCTTCCAGTTTATAGCCTGCTACAGACCACCCTCCCAAACACAGGAACCCCACTTGGCCTTCCTGAGAATACTGGAAAATATGAAGGTCTCTCCAAACACCATTACATTGGGCGACTTCAACTACCCAAACATAGACTGGGAGCATTACTCTAGCTCCAACACCCTAGCCCAAAGGTTCCTAGAATTTATAAACTCAAATGCTATGGAACAACTTGTTACCACTCCCACAAGAGGGAAAACATACTGGACCTGATCATCACCAACATGGGGACACTATGCTCCAGACCAGAAGTGTATCCCTCACTGGTAAGATCAGACCATAAACTAATCTCACTGGATATTCACATCCCGACCCCACCCCTGCCCAGAAAACCACAGTGAAAAACTTCTCTAAAGCAAATTTCACACGCCTCAAAACCGAGGCGAAATCCTTCAAAGCCCCCGGGCCTGTGGAAAATACGGCCCAGACCGCAGAATCCTTTATAAACGCATTCTATGTACACCTTCAGGAATGCATGGATCATGCAACCCCAAATAAAATCAAGACCCAATCCTCCAAAGGCAGACGTCCTGTCTGGTGGACCCCAGCCATAAACAAACTATACAATAGAAGGAGGAAGCTACTACATGATAGAGCAAAATCCCAAAAAGGGAAGGCATCTCTGATCAGTATTAGCAAACTACGGGCACTCATAAAATCATCTAAGGCCAGCTTCGAGAGAAAAATTGCACAGGACACTAAGGATAATCACAAGGCTTTCTTTAGTTATGTTAGGAACCTGGGTGGGAATTCCCAGATATGCTCAGAATTAGTCCAAAATGACAAAAAATACACCGAGCCCACAGACATTGCCAACATCCTAGCTGACAGGTTCAGTGCAAACTTCTCCCCCCTCTCCCCACCAAAAGGGCAAATATCTATCCCAACAGAGTGCTGCCCCCCTGACATCTCAGATGCTCAGGTAAGAGCCGCCTCTCCAAAGCAAAAACACAGCATCAATGGGACCAGATGGTGTCCCGGCTGCCCTACATGAACTCCAAGAAGAGCTAAACCCAAACATAAAACTACTGTTCAATCTTAGCCTTACTACAGGATATGTACCTAAAGAGTGGCGTACAGCAACAGTGGTCCCTCTCCACAAAGGTGGTGCCTCAACGGATCCTGGAAACTGTCGCCCATAAGCCTGACTAGCTTGGTCTGCAAAGCTATGGAAAGGATCATCATGGACCTCATAAATAAAGATATTGGGGACCTACAGACACTGGATCCTACCCAATTTGGCTTTGTTAAGGGCAGATCCTGCCTCTTAAACCTGGTTGATTTCTTTGAAACAGTCACCAAGGCCATTGACGAGGGGAAGGTGGTCCACACAGCCTACCTGGACCTCGCAAAAGCCTTCGATACAATACCCCACTCGGGCATTACAGATAAGCTCACCAGCTTAAATATAAACCCCTATGTCACTAGATGGAATTGCTGGAGCCATGTCAGACTCCAAACCAGTTACAAGTGGCATCCCACAAGGCTCAGTCCTGGGACCTCTCTTGTTCGGTATATATTTCTCGCCGGTACAGGCCAACACAGAAGGACTGTGGCTGACCAAGTTCGCAGATGACTGCAAACTGGGTGCCATAATCAACTCTCCAGCTGACACAAGCATCCTCCAAAAGGGCCTCATAGAAACAGACAACTGGTGCCAGAGCCATGGCCTCAAGCTAAACGCCAAAAAGTGTATAGTCATCCCCTTTGGCAAAAACAAAGTGCCCACAAATTACCACATAGGTGGTAATCCATTAAGTACAGAAGAAGTCATTAGGGACCTGGGGACCCAAGTTGATAGCAATCTCTCATTTGACAACAACGTGGCCAAAGTGGTTAGAAAAACATTTTATATAGCCCACCTAATCATGAAGGGATTCACATCTAGATCAGGGGAGGTCATCGTGCCTCTTTACTCATCCCTCATCAGGCCCATAATTGAGTACAATGCCCCTTTGGGATGTACCTTACCAGACACCTGCAGCAACTGGAAAGACCCCAAAAGTACCTCACCAAGAGGATCAAAGGGCTCAAACAGATGCCATATGCTGCCCGGTTAAAGAAACTCCAGCTCTACTCAGTGGCATACCGCCTGCTCAGAGGCGATCTGTGCCTGACGTATAAAGCCATGTCCAACCCAGAATTAATGGACATGCTGCACCTCAGAAAATACAAATCCCATCGAGCTACGCGCTCGAGAGACTTGAACCTCAGCACTGAAATAAATAGGACATGCTGGAGGGACAGATTCATAACCCAGAGGCTCCCTTCACTCTGGAATAAAATCCCAGTCCAGGTTAGGCAGAGTCCCACATTGACTCTTTTCAAGAGGAATCTTGATGAGTGGATGGGAGATCGTAGGTTTACCCCTGCTATCACTTCTGTGTCACTGTTAGACAGAGGCACAGTATACTAACCTCAAAAAATGCATAGCAAAATTTATTTAAAATGGGTGGTGAAAGCCAAACACACTCTGGCTAGGCTTATAAATGCCCTAGGGCAGATAGCCTAGTATGAACCTATGAACCTATATGTGCGGGTCAGAGAGAGGTATCATTTCCAGGGTTCCTACTGAGCCAGTGTATGTGCTATGCGTTGCCTCTTTGCCAAGGCCAAAGCATACTGGGCACGCCTCCTTCTGCCTACTGGGGCAGGCTCAGGTTGTTCCTCCTCAGAGTCATGCTCTGCCTGTGATGACCTTGGCAATGGTGGGGGGCTGTTTGGGCCAGGCCTATGCTGGTCCTGCTGCAGTTGTTTTCGCAGGATCATATTATGTAACATAGCACATACCATGACAATTTGGGTACATGTAGTTGCAGTGTACTGCAAGGCTCCACCAGATGTGTCCAGGCACCAGAACTGTGACTTGAGCAGCCCAAACACACGCTCAATTACATTTCGTGTTTGTGCGTGTGCCTCATTATGGCGTTCCTGTTCAGGTGTGTGTGCATTTCTGATGGGTGTCATCAGCCACAGCTCCAGTGCATAGCCAGCATCCCCCACTAGGTGACCATGTGGGATGTCCCCATTGGCAAATGTCTGGTACAGCTGCGTCAGATGCCAGATATGGGAATCATGGTAGCTTCCAGGGCAGCCAGCACACACATTCAGTATTATGCCCTGGGCATCACACACAACCTGGCAGTTGATGGAGGGGAAGCCCTTGCGGTTGAAGTAGACCCTACCCCACTCACCGGCTGGTGCTTTGATGCGTATGTGCATGCAGTCTATTGCACCCACTAGCTCAGGGTATTCCACTATTTGCTGGAAGAGACGCATATTGCTGGCCAATACCTCACGGGAATTGGGGAAATATACATGATCACCGACATGTGCTGACATGGCATCCAGAAACTGGTGCAGTACCCTGGATGCTGATGCCTGTGATATCCCCATCATATCACCAGTTGGTCTCTGGAAGGTACCTGTTGCTAGTATTCGTAGGCCAACACATACCTTGGTTTCCACTGGAATGGGTTCCCCTCTGTTGGTTATGTGTGTGAGGCGTGGCCTGCACAGCTCAACCATTTGCTGCATGAGGTCTCTGTCCACTCTATAGCGCTCCACTATCTCCAGCTCATGTAGCCCCTGGTAGGTTACTCTGGGCCTGTACACTCTTCTCCGTCTCCTCACTGGGGGTTGGTTGGCAGCATTCCCATTGTCACCACCCTCAGCATGTTGCATATGTCGGTTTATGACAGCAATGGCAGCCCCTAACATTTCTTTGTCTCAGTTAAGCCTTTTCAGTATTCACTTCTCTTAGCTTACTGCAGTGCTGCAGTGAATCTGAGCAATACATGGTGAAAAGTTGTTTGCAGAGTTTTAAGTGTTGGGCTGGGCTGGGCTGGGCTGGTTTACTGCCTGTGTAATTGCCTGATTCTGATTATTTCCACCTGCTAGCTCTGCTGACTCTCCCTGGTTAACTTCCTACTGTTTGTTGTGCTTCCTTTTCCCTTTCCATTTCCTCAGGGGGCAGCGCCGCGCACAATAGCGCAGACACACGTACACGTGCTAACATGTGCGCACACAGGCTTAGACAGACTTACACTAGCTAATTCCTGCCTAAACACGCACACACAAGCGCAGAGGCACTTACAAGACTTTCAACTGCCTTATACATGTTTACTCCGGCTTAAACGCGTGCACTGACACTTCCACGCACGCACATTGTCTTATTCGGGTTTATAGGCGCACACACACGCGCACATACACGTTGCAAGCATTTTTTAAGAAACTTTGGTGATACCCACAGTGTGCACCTTCTATTTCTTGACTTTAACTAGGATACCTGATGACACACCTCTTCCAGTGATGAGCAACTAACAGCTAACACATGACACTCTGCTCCAATGAGATTATCTTCTTTCATACATACCCCCTCCTGATGTCACCTATATCCTACTCTGTTACTCTCCTTATCCTAGTCTTACACTCCACTGACTGTGAAAAAAGAAAAAACGGAGGATACAAATCACGCCAGTCGAAGGATGAAAGAAATATTTTTACTTGTGCTTGGTTAGCGCTTTCATGCAAATCATTACTTGCACTTCATCAAACTCCACTGACTGTGCTCATTTGCTATGTAGATTTGGGGTTCACTATCCTTACCCTCATTTGCATAGGATTGCCTACTAATGCTTGGTTACATCTTTTAGACTGGGTTCCCCCCTTAGCAACCCCTACTTGGTAGCCATGTTGTCTTCAGCCTGCCATTGCCTTGCATTGTACAATACAAATCCCCATAAAATCCACATTTGTGGGTTTTAATTTTTATTTTTCTGGTTTTTAGAGCGCAGCCCGTTTGCTCTACGCTTAAACATGGAATATCAGAAAAAAAAAATTATTACTTTTTTATTCATTTTGCATCGGGTAACATTGCCAATGGCCGTATATTTGGCCATTGGCATGCTTCCTCTACTGGATGCAACCTTTATTTGGAGCTGTCATGGCTCCATTTTGCTATTTGCAGAACGGTACTCAGTTGTCAACTGAGTACATTTCTGCAGATAACACTACTCTTACTCAGACAGGTTCGGATTTCCTGGATCGCAAATCTTCCTCATTTGCATGCCTTTCAGCTGCAATTGAGGTAATTTGCATGTCCCGGCCAGGTCCGTGTAAGAGCTCTCTTACACGCCCCTACAGGCTGTTCATGGATCGCTCGGACATGATAGCTGCATGCTCTTACTCTACTCTTAGACTCCGTGCAAGCCATCATGAATCTGGCCCTTACATTGACATACATTGGATAAACATGCATTACATTACAATACAGTAGTAGGTATTTGTGAGTAATAAAACTGGGTACTTTGATTTGATGCCAAAGATCAAGTTGCTGTAGAAAAAGAAAAAGTACTGCCGATATATATGGTTAAATGAGGGAGGTACAGAAGTTGATTGGTACTTAAATAAACTTTCAAGAGTTAGAAATGATACGAGATACATATTTTGAAACAGCAAAGTTTAGGAGGCAGAAAATTACATATAGCAATATTAGTATGCAGTGACTTAGTAAGAGGTAATTTAAACAGTAGTTTTAGATGCTTAAAGTTAGGTATTAGTCTTGGGATGAGCACAAGCATAGCCATGAGTTATTTGGGCATTGTTTAAGTTGATTGTTGAAAATGTTTAGTTTTTCAATTTGCTTTAAATGTAGTGGTAGGAACTTCCAACGTTTGGAGACATGGCAGGATCAGAGTGAGTTTGTTGTGGATGAGATTTGGTGGTAAGTGGTAGGAACTTCCAACGTTTGGAGACACGGCAGGATCACAGTGAGTTTGTTGTGGATGAGATTTGGTGGTGAGTAAAAGTGATTTTCTTCGACATTGTACTTCCCTGTCTGTGCAATAATATCTTATGGGGTTTTGTATAGCTAGACAGATTACTGGTTTATATATTATGTTATGGGCAATAAGTAGTTGTGAGTAAAATATTGTGGGAGCTGAAGCCAGTATATTTAGAGAAGGCATAAATGTTAGATGGTAGCAAGTAGGTTGAGGAAATTTTTGTTTCTACTGCTGTTAGTAAAACTGTATTTCTGTATAAAAAACACATTTCTGGTGCTTTTTAATAGCTTGGAGGATGTATAGATTACATTTTAGGTATTCATCTATTGTGACTCCCAGTAAGTTTGATTGTTGTACTATTTCTATTCTGGTGTTAGTTCCAGATAATATTTTGAAATATTGTTTAAAGTTTATGAAATGTTCTGGGGTGAAGATCATTATTTGTTTAGGATTTAAAAGAAGGTGGGATTCCCTTAGCCATGTGAGTCCTGCATGGGGTCATCGAGTTTTGAGAGGGTTGGGGCGGAGCAGATGAAGGTGGTGTCACATGCATATTGTATTATGGTTGCTTGCTGGCAGGCTGTGTGAACTTTATTTCTAAACGTACTGAGTAAGTGGGGGGCAAGTATTGAACCCTGTGGTACTCCAATAGAAACAGACAGGAAGAATAAAAGGTCTTGGGGCCATTTTGCTGATTGCTGTCTGATTGCGAGATAGATATGAAACCTTGACATGGCTGAGTAGGACAGGTTAAGGGATAAAAGATCTGTGAGTAGATCTGGAGAGAGATAGTGTTGAATGCTTTTGATAGATCAAGGGAAACAGATGATATTAACTGAACATTTCATATGGTTTATGGTGTTTGTGAAACTGAGAAGGGCAGTTGTGGTACTACGTTTGGGATGAAAACCCATGTTGGTTGTTGTAGAGGAGATTATTATTGATGATCTATTTTAAGAGTTGGGAATGAATCCATTTTTTCAGGATCTCTAGTAGACATATTAAGATAGCTATAGGTCTATAGCTGGTGAAGTTTGTGGATGTGGCTCCTTTGTACAGGTATTTAATAAAATTACTGTTTTTCCAGAGGGCTGAGACACAGTTTTCTGAAACAGAGCAGTATACAAGGATAGAGACAGGGTAGTTAAGGGCGTCTAATGATATTTTCACATATTCAGCAGGCAAGCTGTCTGCTGCTAAGGTGGCTGAATTTAGTGTGCACATATATTTTTATATCTACTTTTGGGGCAGGCTGGAAACTGAACTGACCTGGCTGATTTTCAAGGTTTTGTGGGATTGAGGGTGGAGAGAGGGGTTATCCTTTAGCAGTGAGAGGACAGATTCTATAAAATGAGGATTGATTTGGGAAGCTGTGCTGTCTTTGTTGTGGATGTGGGTGTGATGCATAGGCTAGGATAAATAAATGTATTAATGGAGGACCAGAAGTGCTCTGGGATGATCTGATATTTGTATTAGTAGTAGTATTGCTTGTCTGATTTAATATTTTGCTTAGCAAGGTTTCTAAGGTGTCTAAAAAATTGACAGACTTTGTGATTCATTTTTAAGCCAACTATCTATGCTTTCTCTCTTAGGATCATGAGTTGATTGGTTTCTTTACATAATCATGGAGCTGGGTTTGATTTACCTCTTTTTAAATGAAGTGGAGCATAGTGATTTAACATATTAGGAAATGTTGTGCTTAAGTTTGTTATTGCTTTGTCGATAGGTAGAGTCTTTAGTGGACTGGTTATGTCATAGGCTATTGTTGAACATTTCATAAATGAATGTTGTGTGTTTGCAGATGACTTGATTTTTTTTATTTAGTTATCTTAATGCAAATGTAGAGAGATGGCCACATATTGTTTCAGGTAAGCATCCAGAGGAGCTTATACTGAGTGGGTTAGCCGTAAGGATCTAGTCTAGTATGGATTGTCTATTTGTAGTTTTATTGAATCTAGTAGTTGTGCTGATAAGTTGGGTAACATTATAGAGATTTTTTTTTTGTACAGTGAGGTGGTTGCATTGGTGAACTGCCAGTCTATGTTAACATAACCAAGTATTATGGTTTCATTGTGTATCTTATGAGACATCCAGCATAGAATATCTTCAGTTGTACTAATACTATCTCCTGGTGGCATATATAATGCTGCAATACATGCACTTTTATAATTATTAATTTTTAGTCTTGAGATGAGAAGTTCTGCATTGTTAAAACTGTGGATGCTTTTAAGGTATGGGGTTATGTCCAGAGTATGTTTTCATAAATTATAGCAATACTGCCTGCTCTTTTATTTATCCTTTCCTTTCCAAGAATATTGTAGTCTACTGGGGTAATTTCCTCATCATAGTAGCAACAGGGCAATATTGTGGATGTGGGGAGTAGACAACTTAGGTGTTGTCACAGTGGGGGCAGATGTGGGCATTGTTGTTGGGCCTGGGTTGGGGTGGATATCTGGGGTCTAGCCAGAAATGTATATTTTGTACTCAGACCTAATGTTTCTGCCCCCACCACCTAACTATTACTTAAAAAAATGTAATTCAGCCTTCAAAATGTTGCCCCTATACACATATGAAAGGGACACATTATTTTCAACTGTTGCAACTTATAACCATAAAACTGGATATTTTTAGAGATATGTTCCATGGTTATAAGCATATTTCATGTATAGTTCTATACTGTAAACTAACACAGTTCTAAAAATGTTGTTCTCAGTAATAAAGCTTCCAAAAGATGCTCAGAATACAAATGTGCTCATATGAGCACATTTAGTATGCCTATTTACACCCTTGGTGAATATCTCCACTAATATCAAAGTAGAGGTGGCAAACTGCTATGAAGGCAGCCATGTGCATTTATATTTAATCTTTATGGGAAGTTTTTGTGATATAAAATTAGGTCTGGTGTATGTGTGTTGGTTAAAATAGTATGGTATATAGTTCAGGAGATATGGCTAGCAGGTAGCTGGAATTGCAGTGTTTTTAATTTTCTCTGTGGGAGCATTATGGTATGCAGGAGTAGTGTTGAAAGGATGTGATTGATATGTGACAGCAATGTTAGCAATAACTGTAGAAGGGAGTGGAAAAGAACCATTGGTCATGTGTTATGTATTGTGAAAGAAAACTGTGTGGGTAAATTTTTGTACCTCTTGGCATGTTTTCTGGACAAGTTTTAAAAATGTTTTTTTCACTTAAAGCTTTATTGTATGGAAAACTAATTATGGGGGTACCTTCTTAATTTTGTAAGGAATATGCTTATTGTGTTATCATTTGTTTGCTAATTAAATGGGATCAGTAACCATCATTTAGTTCAAAAGTTATTTTCAGCACGTAATTGGCTCTTGTCATTATTGGCATCAATTGTCTTTTGATTTGGACGTACAGTGGTGTCCATCAGAACTGAGCTAATCTAAATACTTTTCTTGCTGCAGTTTGTCATAGTGCTATACTGCTTCAACAGTTAAAAGCATGTATGTAACCAAAAATCATACCACAAACTGTAATCATAGCCGGCTTTAGGCACCAGCAAACCCTGCGGTCTCTGGGGGCCCCCTGTTCCTGGGGGGCCCCCAACCACAGCAAGTTATCTTACCTTGATATTTTGTAACATGTCTGTCAAACCAACAAAAACTAGTACATAAATCTTGTACACTTAATAAACCAGGTGGGTAATAATGCTTATTTATATCTCCTTTAAAATTCTAAAATATCTTTGCTTATAGTAACAGTGTTTTAGCAAGCAAGAGCCTTCACAATTCCATTAAATATTTTACCATTAACACAGTGCCTGTGGCTTAGTTAAACCCTGCTGGTGGACAGTCTACACTAAAACCAACACACCACACTTTAGGTACCTGCAATACATGTGACTGCAAGGGGCCATCAGCCTTTGCTGTGTGAGGGCCCCACAAAAGCTGCTGCTGGTTGGGGAAAATGAGGAGAAAAATGTATTAATTTCATGATTATTCTGTTTAACCTGAACAGGCTGTGCTATGACCCCGTTAGGATAAAGCTGATAATGAACATAAGCAAGGTAAGCGCTAGAGAGATCAGCAGGCCAGTGTGACTAGTGTCCGTGCATGTCCGTGCATCCCTTGGATTTTAAGAAGAGCTAACACTTCTCATCTTCACGGATGGTTTTCTCTTTTGGGGAGTTTTATAAATACTTACAGAAAACCAGATACCGTAACTCTCAACTTCTTAACAGAAGAATTCAGCGCAATACCAATAATAGCAGAATAAAGGCTCAAAAATCAGGAAAACATTTTAAATATTACTTGGAGTCAATGAAAAAGATAATATAGAGTAACACCTTTTGTATCAACATTTTTTTGGACATTAAGTGTAAAACTCTAATGTATGGATTTATTGACTGTCTGTAATCCCGAATGATTTACAAGCAAATCAAACTTGTTACAAAGGACAACAAAATTATGTGCAAAACCAGGGAAGGTCTGTGAAATCAGGGACAGTGACAGGTTTGCATTACTCCTCAACGAGGTAAAAAAAACTGACCCATCCCTATTGCTGTCTGATGACTGCTTAACAGCAGTCACTGATCTAGCGTGCTGGTACCAGGGTTGCACAATGTACTGCGGAAATAATATATAATGTGTGTGTGCGTTTGTGAAAATGTTAGTGGGTTTTATCTGTGCACACACTCAATAATGCCAGGACACATACATTATTCTTCTGTCAGTAAAAACTGTAGCTATCGAGAAATTATATTTCAAAAGTAAGTCATAAAATGTATCCCAGAACATTCAGACACTTAGATCTTCCAAGACTCTGGGGATCCCCACTCCCTAGACTGTATAAATGGATAAAGATGGCACTTAATCATCCTTGAATGTGGGGGCCCCACAAACACTGTTGTTTGAGGAAAAATTAGGTGAAACAAAATAAATATATTTTTTTCTGATTATGCTCTTTAACCTGAGCAGGGCTGTGATATGACCCTGTTAGGATAAAGCTGATAATGGCCTCTGCTCTCAACTGCACCCATTCTAAAATCAGCCCCATTCAGATGTGTGCATACAGAAAGCTGCTGTAGGTTATATGGGGGTTGGGGGAGGGATTGTGGAGTTATTCCTCACAGTCATAGCTCAGAGGTGTGCACATGAGGTCATTAAAACTTGTCTTTGAGATGAGGACAATGTGATCATTGTTTCTTTTACTTTTCTCACATACGTCAGAGGTGTACAAAGAAGATTACTACAGCTTGTGTAGGAACAACAAAGTAGAATATGTTACTATAATCATTATGTTATTATTCTCACAATCACACTTAGGACACATATACAAGTTGGCTGCCTTTGACAGTTTGGGTTGAGGAGTGAAGAGACCTACTATAGATTATATATATATATATATATATATATATATATATATATATATATATATATATATATATCAGCAGTCCCTTGAAGTACACGACTGTGGCAGTTTGAACCTATGCATTCATCCCAGTCTAACACCAGAGGGCTGCATACACAGTCTTTTGAGGGGGGGGGGGGGGGGGTTGGGAGGCAGGCAGTTCCCAGATAGGACCTGTGTATCCAGACAAAAAAGGGTTGTTAGTTTATTGTGAGCTACTGTTTTGTCATCTTTGACCATTAAACCTTGGGTACAACTTATTTCTTCCTTGAAAGAAAAAAAATAAATAAAACTGAAATTCTTTTCTTATTTCCTAAATGGTTATTATGGTACTGTCTTTGCTCAGAAAATGTATGTTGAAAGGTTGCAATGAAAACTAAAGCTGAACAGCAACACAATTTCTTTACTTAATCATAATTTCTGTTCAAGCCATTATTGGATGAAAATGTGTGTAAAAAGAAAAAAAAAATTAAATGCACTTCAGAGCATGTAGGAAGTTATAGCTTCTTGAAAATGCTGAGAAGTAAGGCAAAATGTGAGAAAAGGAAGAAATAAATAATGTCCATGGTATGGGTAGCCCAAGATGGGGAAGACTGGAGGCTATTGTGTGTATGGGAGAGGTCTGATAGGCCCAGGGCACCATTTCACCCAAGTCCAGACCTGTACATAGAGTTGCTGCAATATATCATTGCTGCAACTAAATGCCAGCAACAGTAAATGTCCCTTTTTGTGAGATGGGCCAACACAGTGTAGTACACAAGTCTTGTAATGTAAGAATATTGTAGCTAAATGTCAGTTAGTGCATACTGCTACTAAAGGTTTGCAGCATGAATGAAAAGATTGCTTAAGAAGGGTGGCAGTGACAGGGTGATACATAGACTGGCAGTGCCTCGGGGGCCCCCAAAATGCCAACACTGGTCCTGACTGTAATGCCCGAAATTAATCCTCCAGAAAAGCTATCACTGTCCGTACCTCTGAAAAGGCGGCATTCCAAAACGTAGCACCAGCACTCGGCATACATCTCAGCTGTCAAAGGTTTCACAGAATGTTAAGATTTCTCATATGCTGGTCCGTTCCTCATAAAAGTGTGGGTTTCTTTCCCTCTGGCAAATAACTGTGGATCAAAGTCACTAAGTAATGTCCATACATCTGAGTCTCAGACTTCATATCCTTCAGAGAATGCGTGCTAACGTAAATCCTGCTATTGGCAACTTTTAAGTTTATATGAACAATATTTAAAATGTGTCCCTATTTTTTGGCCTTCGTCTGCCCCCCCCCCCCCCCACACACACACACACAAGAAAAAAAGAATATTTCTGTGTTGTCCAGGCATAGCTCCATAGCTCTCAACCTTCCATCTCTAAAATGAGGAACACTAGCCCTCATAATGTGGAACAGATGGGCAAACTGTGGAACACATACTAATGGCTTACTAACAACCTCAACTAGGAAGGTCACAGGATGGTTACAATATGCTGGTTTTACTTATAAAGAAGATATTTTAATGAATTAATATGATTCATTTCTATTTACAACGGATTTCACTAAAAAAAAATCCTAACACTGAATGTGTGACAGAGTCTTTCAATGTGGAACTTTTGAGGAACTTCGAGGAACATGTACTTTTTAAGACCCCAAATGAGGTACGTTCCTCGTAATGAGGTACACTTGAGAGGTATGTGTCCAGGTTCCTTGCGCTAAGAGGTATGAACCTGTGAATAAAGGTGTATAAAAGTGAGCATGGCACTAGCGTTGGGGTTCACCGATCTTTGCGAACGTGTTTGATCAGGTTCAGCATTCTGTGGTACGTACCATAGCTCTCAACTATTGACAAATCTCAACAGAATCGAGGATAAATTCAGAAATAATCAGGAACACTTAAAATATTATTACTATCAACCGAGACATTGCCCGAAAAAGTTAACCGGATATCAATTTTCTTTAGTAAAATAAATATATGACTCAGTTCGTATCAAAGTGCAAGTCACCGCCTTTTCCCCAAAAGTCAGCTAGTTTTACGAGGGGTTAAGAGATACAGAATAAATTTTTAAATCAAAATCAGAGACAAGACAACCCTGAAAAGCAGGGACAGTTTAGATGTACTCAGTAAGGCGGTCTCCAGCTCAGAGTTCCATAAAATACCACTAGGCTGCGTTTGTTTATCTTGGGTAAGCTTAATTAAGTTGTGGGGCCACAAAAACACATTTTACCATTAGGGTACTCAAGTTAGCCAGATCTATGCCGAACACAGATGCTTACTAAACGAAAACGTTCTGCCATTATTGGTTGGATGTGAGTTATTGCATTTGAGGAGTTTCTTTTGACTTACTTGGTTAAGCAAAACTCTTCTGCTATTATATGCCCATGTTGGTTAATCCCTTTAACCCTGCGGCATCTGCCCCACCCACCAACCAACCAAAATAAAAACGCCGCCAGTAGTTAAATTACTGTTCAGTTACTTACACTAATTTCATAAACCATTTATTCACAAACATCGAGACCTGACAACTGGAATAAAAAAAAAAAGTTTACTTGATTTCAGTGGGGAAACCCTTTGTAAAATCCATTAAGGGGTCGTGGACGGTGGGGGCTGTCTAAGCTGCAATCCTTACTTCTGCCGTGGATCTTGTCTTCAATGGGGCCTCCCGGGCTCCCTTAAATATCATTACTAACACTGTTCTTAGGTAGGTTACTACCCCTTCTGTAGATTTCTGTTTAGTCAGAAAAGGGGGCGTGGCAGTTTCCTCACTCGTTCCTTTTATTTTGGTGACACTTTGAAAGCTGTGCAATTCAGGCAATTTGCATTTTATTTTGTAATTGTATTCTATTTATTTGCTTGAGCAGTATTCTTGTAATTCAGTTTTAGTGACTATTCTGGCAGGCGACTGCCCTTGCTTCCTAGAACGGCGAACCTTGGCAATGGGAAGGTTTGCATTTCTTGCATCAATAAAATATAGCAGTACCTCTGTTGGATTCCAATGTTGCACACTAATTGTGGTCCATTCCTTGTATTGCCACACCTGGCCTGGACCTTGCTGACGATCGACTTTCTGTTCCAAAGAAGTTTGCAGGTATTTTGCAGACGGCATAAGTGAGGCACACTTATTTGGAGTAGCTTGCTGTTGCAACAAAGGAAGAAAACTGATTCTGAAAGATGTCAGTCAGTGACATGTGTGAGTAAGACTAATTTTGTTCTGATGACAAAAAAGACTGCGTTTTGATGTTTCCCATGCAGAAAAAGTAGCAGCCATTTGCTGCAACCTTCCCTTTCTGTCAGCCAGATTGCCTGCAAATGGCTGACCTGCTTTAGTCGTTACTGTAGAAGCGGAGATAATATTGCAGTACATATTGTTTCGATTGAAAACTTTGTAGGTTTTAATAAAATGGAATTAATCAGCTGAATAAGTTTTGGGATGCTTGCCATAGGCATCCTGTTTCAAGCCCTGCGTATGTTCACAATATCTTCAGACAATTGCTGGATGCTTTGGATTTACCAGTGGTATAAAATGACTCCGTTCCCTTTTCAGATTGCTGTAATGATGTTGGCAGTCCTTTTTCACTAGGTTAATTGATTGCTAACCAGGTAAGCCCAGTGGACACATGCTTCTTTTCAGGGGTGATCAGGAGTACTGTCTGATTAAGTGACTTGCTCAGGTTCACAAATGGATACCTGTAACTACAGATAGTAACAGCTTAGTGTCTTAATCCTCTATGCTGCCTTGTGGAGTGGCTGTGATTTATTTTCATTTGGTTGTTACTGTAACAGAAACAATAGCAAAAGACAATACATTGTTTTGCTTATTTCACATTTATATTCAATTGCCCATGAATGCTTCCTGTAGTGGGGGACTTGGTTTCATGAGTACTGACTTCCCAAATGTTTTAACTTGGTTTCTTCTCTCTGTTTAGTCAGAAACACAGTAGCTTACCTCTCAACTGTACAGGTTTTCACAGAATGTCCAGAATTTCACAAAATTATGGTTTGCTAGGAAATCATTGGCAAATCATTGAAGAATGAAGTAAAAAATAGACAAACATTTTGAATTTTAGACTTCATACCTTTCAGAACATTCATACTAATCCGAAACCTTTTATTCTATCAACTTTCTAAGTTTGTAAGTATAGTATTTAAAACTGGCTTTACTTTGGGCCTTTGCCCACCCCTGCACCCCCATTATTTATGGCTTTTCCTAGATTTCTTGCTCTAAGAGATTGAAAGGCATGCACAGTAGTTGATATATTATGTTTGTCCACCTGAACAGTTAAAACGGCAGATAAAATTTCTAGCACCATTTTGAGGTCATCCTAAAAACATCCTCCCTTGGAAGTTGTATACTGTACAATCATTTGAATGTGTGTCTAGGATAAACTTGGCAGAGTGTATGCAGAGATCCAAGGACCCAGGGGAGAATACAAGTTTACATTAATTTTTCAGAAGCATTTTTGTGATGATCCTGTGCTGTAAATTGTTTCTTAAGTTGCGTTTCCATCCACTATTACAAAATGTTAAAAAAACATTTGTACAGGAGAATCTCTCTTTTCAGCTTTTGTTAGCATCAAGCTGTTTCTTGCAGCTTTCTTCACATTTTATCCTCTCTGGTTTCTCACACACTGTAATGCTGTTGTTTAACCCTTTTCTGTGAAGGTCCTTTTCGGGGAGAAGGCTGTAATCTCACGTGGAAATATGGATCACTATTAACCAGCAGCTTAACTTTTCAAAACAAGAAGCAGTCACACTGTGCTAGCTGACAAGTTAAAGGTGGGCATGCATATGGGTTGTGTGAGGGCTGCAGTCCTTCTTCAGTGGTGGTGCACCCCCTCAGTGCCCTGTTCACTCCCATAAGTTGCTATAATCTTCCCAGTCTCCACTGGGGTCTTTGATGTCAAGTGCACCAGCGTGCTTTTGCACTGTCCTCTGTGACAGAGACAAGCAGGCTTCAACATCTTATTTCCTGTTTTATTCTTTGGCTCCTTCATTGCTGCTAGCTGAATCCCTGTCATATAGGTCATATTTAGGGCTTTAGTCCTCTCCACCATGTAGTTGACTGAGAGTCTGTTTTTGTGTAACATTTTATTTTTTTTTTACTCTTTATTGAACAGGTGGGTTCCCCTTGGCCAGCAGACTGTTTTCAGAAGAAACAGAAGGTGGTTTTCATACTGAATAGGGGGAAATTTGGCCAGGACATTTGAGAAATATACCTCCTTTAAGTGCCACGGGATCTTTCACATCCCCTTAAGCTACCAGCAGTAAGGTACTAGGGTCTTTGGTTTAATGACTCATCTGAAAGACAACACACTCAGGAGGTACTTGGTGTGAGAATAAACCTCACAATTATCTGATCTGCAAAATCAAAAGCAAGTGCTACATACTGAGTCACTGACGGTGCATTTTTACATTTGGAAAATGCTGTATCACAGATGCAGCAATATTTCATAAGTTCTAATGCCATTATAAGAACAGTTCAACTATTTACAGTCTTCTTGTACATCTCAGTCCATGCCTGTTGTTTAAGCTGAAGTTTGTTTGACATTTATGCAAATTATTTTGAAGCAGTCAAGTAAAATGGGTAGAGACATAGAGAAGGAGGTTAAAGTGCACTTTAGGGCAGTGTCTGTTTTATGTGAAAAAAGGAAATCCTGGAAGCTTATTCTCCACCATCTGCCTAGCATTATCAAAAGCTTTTGATGCTATCTCCCACCTGAAACTCTTACATAAATTCTGATCCTTAGGCTCACCAATTCTTCACTGCAGTGGTTCAATAGCTACCTCTCAAACAGAGCTCAAGTAGTGAAACAGAAAAATGATTTCTCCACATTCTTGCCATTATCTATTGGTGGTCCACAAGGATCTATACTAGGCCTCATTGTCAGTATTTTCATCGATGACCTCTATACTGCTATAAAAATGCTACCCTAGTTCAGTATGCTGATGATTCGACCCTAATCTTCTCTGCCAAATCTCTCTGTAAACTCCAAGGCCTTACACAACAGTTCTTATTGACTGAAACTTGACAGAAAAAAAACATAATTACTAGTAAACCCTAAAAAACTACAGTATTTCTCTTTACCATGAAACTCATCTCTGTCAAAACAAAATTGATCACTATCTTCTCTGCCAACAACACCATGAACAAGTAAACTACACAGAATTACATGTCAGAAGGGTAGCTGGTTCAACTACCACCCTGGGTCAGTGTTATCATAGGATCATAGGAAGTTACTAGGCTAATGGCCCTAGGTCTCTTAAAAGCCCAGCCAATTTCTACCCATATTTCCATGATCAGCACCTATTTCCCCTGTCCAAGAGGGACATAGGTGGAATACCCCAGATGAATTTATGGTTACCCATCCAGTTGTCCAGATTGGGTTTGAAGAGGGCCAGTGAGGTGCTCTGTTTGACATGAAGTGGGAGTCTGTTCCAAAGGTGTGGTAACCTCTGGGAGACAAATCTGCCCCTCAAGCAGATTCTGTTAATGGCACATACCAGGTTAAGATCTTTAGAGTGAGTAACCCATGTACCATTTGACTTATGGAGATGCAGCATTTCCAATAAAGCAGGGTCAGAGATTGCCTTGTATGCAAGGCAGAGGTCGCCTCTGAGTAGTCTCTATGAAATAAAATAAAGTGTCAGTGATTTCAGACAATTCACATAGGACAGATGCTGAAGGCCTAGAATTTTCCTTGTGAGGAACTTGTATGGTCTCTCCAATTGCTGCAGGTGCTTGGAAAGGTACATACCAAAAGGGGTGCTGTACTCAGTTATTAGCCTGATGAGGGAAGAGTGCAGGGAGGTTATAACTTATTTTTTTATTCCTGGAGGCAGTGCCCTTACTTATGACATGAGCAGTATAGAATGCCCTTCTTACCACTGTGGAGATGTGGTGTTCAAAGGTGAGGCTCCTGTCAGCCTGTGTGCCCAGGTCTTTCACCACTGAGTGGATACTTAAGGTGTTGCTGTTGATGTGGTGGTTAGCAGGAACATTGCCCTTACCAAAAGGGATGATGATACGTTTTTTGCATTGATTTTAAGGCCATGACTTTTGGCACCAACCATTTGTTTAAGACCCTCTTGTAGGATGTTGACATCATTTGGAGATTCTGTAACCACTCCCAGTTTGCAGTCATCAGCAAACTTTGTCAGCCACAGACCATTAGTTTTTGCTTGTGCTTCGGAGAAATAGATTCCAAACGGTAGAGGTCCCAGGACTGATCCCTGTGGAAGACCACTGGTTACAGGTCTGCTGGTGATGGTGAATTCCCCTATTTTGATTATATGGGTTCTATCAGTGAGCCAGTTAGCGACCCATCTAATGATATGTTTTTTTTAATTTTTTTTTATTTCTCCAAATCTTTTGGCTTTCTAATACCATGACAGGAATGGACCCCATTTCTAAGTCAAAGTGCGATAAAAGTTTATGAAATTTGTATTGTTTCAATCTTTGATGTCAGTCAGAAGTGCTCTGCGACGCACCCACAATGTACCCAGTAATGACGACCCCTGCAATTCATACGGAGTTATATGTATTGGTAACATATCTAGATATGCTTGTAGATTCTTTTTTGTAACACTCGTTGATCCTGTTACTATTGGAACTGTCTGGGTATCGTTCTTCCACATTGGTGTCGGTTCTGCCTGCAAATCCGGATATTTTATGACTTTGTGCCGCTCTGTATGCAGGACACTATAGTCACTGGGTATGGTGATTTCAATGATCAATGCTACTTTTGTCTTTTCATAGACCACTATATCCGGTTTTCTAGCGCCTGTCTTTTGAACTGTTGGTAATGGGTGATACCATGTGATGTAGACTTCATCATTTTCTATAATGCTTTGTGGATCATGTTTCCACTGTTTTTCAGCCACTTCAATACCATAATGTTTACACAATCCCGAGTGCAACAGTCTTGCCACATTGTTATGCCTTTCAGTGTACAGCCCTTCTGCCATTAGTATGTCACAACCAGCAACGAGGTGTGTGACTGTTTCCAATTCTGTTTTACAAAACCTACATTTGTCTGTTCCTCCCACATGCTTAATGGACTTTTTAAACCAACGTGTACATAGCCCACTATCTTGGCCCATCAATATTAACCTTTCATCTCTTGGTGTGAATTCACCTCTCCTTAACCATTCCTGCATTCGATCCAGATCAATATGAGATTCTTCCAGAAGTTTTCTACACTTGCAGCTATATTTATGCATTTTCCACATTTCTTGCCAACTCATCTGATCCTTCACCTTATATTCTTTCCTTTGTTTTTTTGGCACATTCAGTTGCTGCCTGTTTTTTTATCTACTTATGGTTTGATTTCCATTCCTGCTTGACACCGATATGCTTCTGCTAGACTAAGCAGGAAGTCATCTTAGGTTTATTCTCCTCATGTTTCAAAACTTTCACTATGTTTGGATTTTGTGAGGTCAGCAGATATGTGTGCAGTTCCATGATTGCAGATCTATATATGCAATCAGTTTTAAGGAGGGCCATACCTCCTTCAAAATGGGGAATATATAATCTTGGTATGCACTGATTCTTATAAATCGTTTGGTGAGCATGAAACATCCTTCCTTCTTGTTTTCCTGTCTAATCTATTCAACACGTTTTCCTGTCTAATCTATTCAACACGTTTTGGGGCCAATCAGTCACTCCAAAAACTGTAAGTTAGGATAGGAAGAGTAAATTGGCTTATAGCTGGAAATTTGTTCCTAGATGTCAACGCTGTTTTCAGGATTAATTTAAGTCTTCTAAAGTATTCCTTACTAAGTTTTATTTGCATTTGTTCATGTTTTATTGTTGATCCTTCATCAGTTCCCAAATATTTATACATTCCTTCTTGCTTAAGTTCTTTTGTATCACATTCATGTCCCAAACTGATGTTTTCTTGATGCTGCAGTTTTCCTGCTTTGAAGGTTGCTTTTGGACATTTATCAAGACCAAATGACATTCTTGTATCATCTGAAAAAGTTTTGACAACTTGCAGTTTTCCTTTCAGTTCCTCACCTGATGAGCTGTACAGTTTTAAATCATTAACAAAGAGAAGATGAGAGGCCTTTACACTCTGTTGTTTTCTAGGAGCCAAATTACAGCCATGGCCTAAGCTGTTAAGTAGATAGCTTAATAGGTTAAGGGCAAGACAATAGCATTGTAGACGATCAGTCATCCTGGAATATCCCCCGTTGAATTTTCATCCCTGGAATAATAATTTCTCCTTTATCATGGCATAATTGCAAAGTGGTCTGCCACTGTTTCAGGGTCACTGTTATGTAGTCGATCATTGTAGGGTGTGTCTTGTACATTTTAAGCACTCTTTTATCCATGAATGTGGAATACTATCAAATGCTTTTTTGTCATCAATCCATGCCATACTTAGATTCTCCCCCTTTTTACAGTTCTCTGCTATGACTTTATTTAACAACAAATTATCATTTGTTCCATATGACTTTCTTGTATTGCCCTTTTGTTCTATTGCCATAATTGAGTTTTCTTCTAAATTACTATAAATTCTGTCAGGATCAATTCCAATGTATAGTTTATATGTCGTCGGAAGGCAAGTTATTGGTGCATAATTTTTAGGATAGCGTGCAGGTTCACTCAAGTAGGAACATTGTTTTTCCTGTTGTTAGCCAGGTTGTTGTCTGTTTGGTGTGTGTATATAAATAGTTCTTACTCATGGCTAAATCTTTTTGCAAGGATGCTAATACAGAAGTTATGTACTGCATCTGGGCCTGGGAGTTTTCCAATTTGAAGCTTTCCTTAACTTTTTTCAGTCTCTCTGGCTGTTGGTTCATCCCATTTCATATCCTGTACCTTTTAAACTTCTTATTCTTTCTTTTACTTTTTTTATCCATTTAGCATCTTTGTTATGTTCCACAGGATCTTCATAAATACTTCTCAAAAAATGTATCTATTTCTTATTTTTTGGTGGTCTTTCAATTCCTGTTACCTTGTTTCTCAATTCTCTATAAAACTTTTTTGGGGTCAAATTGCTTATTTTGTACTTTTTCTTTATATTTATCTACGTATCTGTTCTGAGATTTTTATTTGTTATTTTCGACAGTGCATGACAGATCCTGATCTGTTCTAATACTGTGCATTGCCTTTATCACATCTCTCTAAGTAATTTTGTTGATTTGTTCCCTCTTCTATACTCCCAACAGTGACACTTCTTATCTCAATTGCTTTATAGTTTTCTGTATTCGATACTTCCATGATGGTGTTCGATTTCTCCCCTTCCTTTCCCTCACTACCCTGTGTTCATGTCCTTTCCCTTCCCTCAGTACTCTGTGTTCTTGTGGCAGAACTTTATCAGTTATCATTTTAGCTGCACAGTAATATATCCTGTTTACTTCTGTTATATTGCATGGATCTCTGTGGACAGTCCTAATTATTGTGTTCATTTGTTTTATCAAACGTCTAACTTTTTGGGTTTTATTGGCCTTTCATTGATCTTACCATGTCTATCCATCTCGACCAAATCAAGCAACTCTTCTCTTAGCTCATTTTCTTCTAAACTGAGGACACACTTTTTTATTTTCCATTTCCTGCGGGCGTTTTATGGAAAGTTCTATAGCATCTTCCTGTGGCACATTCTCTTCAGTTTCATATCGTGCCATCCGTTGCTCTGTCATATGGGAACTCAATGACCTATCACTCCTCAACATTGACTGTGTCAGAGTTTCCACAGTTTCCTGTTCCTTCTCTTGCTATCTAGCTTCAAGTGAATGTTTATACTGGTTTCCTGTGGAAGGCTCCAAAATATCTTCATGTAGCATCTGACCAATTGCTTCCCGTTCCACTGGTTTCCTCTTAATTTGGAGGTCCATTGTTCTAGCCTTTTGTAGTGATTTCTGAACTAGATTTTCTACACTGATGTTTTCTTCACTTGCAGGTACTCCATGACCTTAATTTCTATTTCTTTAACTTCTCCATTACTAATCTCCTTTTCTACCTTTCCTCTTTTTCTTCTTATTTTTTATATTGTAAGGTTTTCCATGTCCGGATTCCTTTGCCTGTATTTCTTTTCAAATAACTTTGGTGCTGCTTTTTTTGTATTGATTATTTTTGCTTTCTCCTTTGCATAAATAATACACCATATTAAATCTCTTTTTCTTTCCCATGTCCACATTTCTTCTTCCAATGTCTCCTGATCTTCTTGCTTTTCCTTACTTTGTGGACTCGCTCCATCTTGCTGTGATCTAACCTGTGTTAGACCTTCTACACCAAATCCTTCACTTCGCAGGCACTCCATAATTTCAACTTTTATTTTTTTTATTCTACTTTACTAATATTTTCTGCATTTCCTCTTTGTGATATTATTATTTTTTTAATTGTGAAATGTTCCATATCAGGATGCCTTGGCTTGCATTTCTCTTCAAATATCTTTGGGGCTGCCTCCTTTATATTGATTAATTTGGTTTTTGCCTTTGCATAAATGTTGCACCATATCAAATCTCTCTTTCTTTCCCATGTCCATATTTCTTTGTTATCCTTTTCAAAAATTTCTAGGTTTTGTTGTTTATATTTTCACACTTCCTCAAATGCTTCTTTTTCCAAAAAGATCAAAGTTTCTTGGTCTATATAATGTTTTTAACAAATCTGTTGTATTAACGAACACAACTTTTTAATTGAGACTTCTGACAGTTTTTCTTGTGGAAGTGTTTTTCTTTCCTCTAATTTCTCTCTCTCTTAATCTTTTTGTATAGCTTGTGTCTGGAAATTCTGGGCTTTTCGCATAATAGTAACAATACATAATTTCTTTCTTATCCTCAATAGTCCACTCTGTTGTCTTTATGGCTCTTCTTTGGCCTATCAGTGTTTGTGATTTTTTTTTTTGTGGACTGCTACTTCCTTCTGCAACAGGGGAAGGTGCCCCCCACACCCCCTTAACTATATATACTAACTCCAGGATCGCAATACAGCGGGGAAAAGGGCATATACCTTTTACTTGCCTTATAGTACTCTGCACAGTACCATATATACTAAGTTAATTTCAGTGAAATCAGTTTTCAGTAATTTGTGTTTTCAGCGATGTGGTCGGGGTGAAATAAAATTCAGTGACATGAGATTCAACGAAACAAAGCAGAACCATGTATATTTTATTTATATATATATATATATATATATATATATATATATATATATATATATATATATAGACACACACACACACACACACACACACACACACATACACACATGTGTGTGTGTGTGAGGAGTTTGAGGGCAGCACCAAGGATCAAATGGTGGAAATTGAAAAAGGGTAATTGTGAGGTGGAGTTCAAGGAAGAGTTAAGACAGGCACTGGGTGACAGTGAAGAGTTACCAAATAGCCGGGTAACTACAGCAGCGCTAGTAAGGGAGACTGCTAGAAAGGTCCTTGGTATGACATCCGGACAGAGGCAGGACGACAAGGAGACATGGTGGTGGAATGAGGAAGTGCAGGAGAGTATACAGAGAAAGAGATTGGCAAAGAAGAAGTGGGATTGTCAGAGAGATGAAGAAAGTAGACAGGAGTATAAGGAGATGAGGTGCATGGCAAAGAGAGAGGTGGCGAAGGCTAAGGATAAGGCATATGAAGAGTTGTATGAAAGGTTGGACACTAAGGAGGGGGAAAAGGACCTGTACCGATTGGCTAGACTGAGGGACCGAGCTAGGAAAGATGTGCAGCAGGTAAAGGTGATAAAGGATAATGAGGGAAATGTACTCACAAGTGAGGAGAGTGTGTTGAGCAGATGGAAAGAGTACTTTGTCATCATTCATCAACCTCTCAATGAGAGGGAGAGAAGGTTGGATGATATGGGGATAGTGAATCATGAAGTGCAATAAATTAGCAAGGAGGAAGTAAGGATAGCTATGAAAAGGATGAAGAATGGAAAGGTTGTTGATCCAGATGGCATATCTGAGGAAGCATGGAGGTGTTAAAGTGAAATGGCAGTGGTGTTTTGAACCAAATTGTTTAATGAAATTTTGGAAAGTGAGAGGATGCCTGAGGAATGGAGAAAAAGTGTTTTGGTACCGATTTTTAAGAATAAGGTTGATGTGCAGAGCTGTAGTAACTACAGAGGGATTAAATTGATCAGTCACAGCATGAAGTTATGGGAAAGAGTAGTGGAAGCTAGGATAAGAAGGGATGTGATGATTAGTGATCAGCAGTATGGTTTCATGCCAGGAAAGAGCACTACAGATGCGATGTTTGCTCTGAGAGGGTTGATGGAGAAGTACAGAGAAGGTCAGAAGGAGTTGCACTGTGTTTTTGTAGACTTGGAGAAAGCATATGACAGGGTGCCTAGAGAGGAGTTGTGGTATTGTATGAGGAATTTACAGGCACACCAAACGGTGACAAGAAACGCCAGGAACCAGGATTCTGTGCTGGAAACACTTAGTTTATTGACATAAAATAGGTTAAGCGCTTTCTACAGAAGAAATCTGTCTTCATCAGAACATTGTTTTTAATCATGTAGACTCATTTTGTTAGTATAGTTAGTTTATTTATTCATTTGTATATCTTGTGGTCTTTTGTCAGCACATATTTTGTTCCTTAGTTTAACTGGGCTTTGCAAACAAATTAAATCACACATTCTCAGAGTGTTTATGCAGAATGATGTATGTACTTTATCTTTAAAAATGGTTATTGTTTGACAATTGATTTAATTGAGTAATTACATCTTAGGGCGGGCTTCTTAGATCAATTGTCATATATAAGAGTCATGACGCTTTACCACGATGTTCTGATGAAGACAGATTTCTTCTATAGAAAGCGCTTAACCTATTTTATGTCAATAAACTAAGTGTTTCCAGCACAGAATCCTGGTTCCTGGCGTTTCTTGTCACCGTTTGGTGTGCCTGTAAATTCGTTGTATCGCTGGAACATTCTTTTTTACTATATTGTATGAGGAAGTCGGAAGTGTCAGAGAAGTATGTAAGAGTGGTACAGGATATGTACGTGGGTAGTGTGACAGCGGTGAGGTCTGCGGTGGGAGTGACGGATGCGTTTAAGGTGGAGGTGGGATTACATCAAGAATCAGCTCTGAGCCCTTTCTTATTTGCAATGGTGATGGACAGGTTGACAGACGAGATCAGACAGGAGTCCCCGTGGACTATGATGTTTGCAGATGACATTGTGATCTGTAGTGAGAGTAGGGAGCATGTGGAGGAGACCCTGGAGAGATGGAGATATGCTCTAGAGAGAAGAGGAATGAAGGTCAGCAGGACTAAGACAGAATATATGTGTGTGAATGAGAGGGAGGATAGAGGAATGGTGAGGATGCAGGGAGTAGAGGTGGGGAAGGTGGATGAGTTTAAATACTTGGGATCAATAGTTCAGAGTAATGGTGAGTGTGGAAGAGAGGTGAAGAAGAGAGTACAGGCAGGATGGAGTGGGTGGAGACGAGTGTCAGGAGTGATTTGTGACAGACGAGTACCAGTAAGAGTGAAAAAGTTCTACAAGAGGGTAGTGAAACCAGCTATGTTATATGGGTTGGAGACAGTGGCATTGACAAAAAGGCAGGAGTTAGAGCTAGATGTGGCAGAGTTAAAGATGTTAAGATTTGCCCTGGGTGTGACAAGGGTGGACAGGATTAGGAATAAGTATATTAGAGGGTCAGCCCAGGTTGGAAGGTTTGGAGACAAAGCCAGAGAGGCAAGATTACGTTGGTTTGGACATGTGCTGAGAAGGGATGCTAAGTATATTGGGAAAAAGATGCTAAGGATGAAGCTACCAGGTAACAGGAAAAGAGGAAGGCCTAAGATAAGGTTTATGGATGTGGTGAGAGAAGACATGCAGGTGGTTGGTGTGACAGAGCAAGATGCAGAGGACAGGAAGAAATGGAAACAGATGATCTGCTGTGGCGACCCCTAACGTGAATAGCCGAAAGTTGATGATGATGTGTGTATATTTATGAATCTGCTTTTTGTAATTGCTAATCACATGAACTATTATCTGTTTTACAACCCACTAGTAAACCACTTCAAATGCAAAGTATTAAACATCTACTAATGCATGTTTAATGCTATTATAGTTGTCTTTATGTCATATGAATGTAATCTAATTAGTAAATGAATGTATAATTGTTAATGTACCAAAATTCAATTCAGCAGATCTTCTTAGTACTTTTCTGAAAACAAACAAATATGTATCCAAAAGAGGAAAGTGCCCAAACCAAAACTGCAAATCTAAAATAAGAGCACTGGACAGCCGTTGACCCGAGGGAAAAAATGTTTTAATGACACAGCAAACCCAAAAGAACACCATACATAAAACTTTTTTTTTCCCTCAGGTCAACGGCTGTCCAGTACTCTTATTTTAGATAAATATGTATTGCTGTCATTTACATCCCTCCTGGCGACAGTACAGCTACACTGGAAGACTTCCTGCATTGGATGTCCATAACAGTTCCACAAGAAAAAAAATACTACTAAGTAATGTCAGTGCCAATTGAATGGACATAACCTCTAACTCCCTTAGATCTAGCATGAACTTATGGTTTCACACACCTGATAGCCTCATACATTATAGCAATACATCAAATTCCTTATTAGAGTGGATTCTGGTGTGAGACCCTAACAAATTCACCACCACAGGTACAATGTCACAA
Organism: Protopterus annectens; assembly: GCF_019279795.1. Taxonomy (NCBI): domain Eukaryota; kingdom Metazoa; phylum Chordata; order Ceratodontiformes; family Protopteridae; genus Protopterus; species Protopterus annectens. Next base: position 577,053,082 of record NC_056738.1, on the reverse strand, counting down.
TGTCAAACTCTCTCAGCGACAATTTCACAGTCAGTACAGCCAGACATCTGAAAGCTACACTTAAACAGCATGTTTTTAAAACAAAATGCAACCTGTCCAAGTTTAACCCAGAAATATTCATTACTACCATATCATATGTTAACTGCAACTTCCTAAAATCCTTCCCTTAGATGATGCTGTAAATGAGCTCAGTACAACTTCCTTAAATATCCAAAATAGCCTTGCACATCCTAGAAGGAAGAGACTAAAAACATAATACAATTTGGCTATCCAGAAAGGGTAGAATCCTAATGCAGGATAGAGAAAAAGTATGGAAAGAATGGGAAAAATATAAAATACCACAGTATTTCAAACTTCAGAATGCCCCAAAACAAATAAATGAAAAAAAAAACCTTACTAAAAGGCAAATAAATGGGGGGGGGAATATATATATATATATATATATATATATATATATATATATATATATATATATATATATATGTATGTATATGTATGTGTGTGTAATATATAAATATATATATACATATATATGGGCCTACTTCATAACATTGAAATTTCTTAACACTGAGACCAAAACATTGAAAACTCAGAACTTTGAAAGTGTGCTTCATAACATTGAAAACTACAATGCATACGTAAATAACATCCTCTCCACTTATAACAACACCTAACTAACAAACACACTTTCTACTCTCTCTCTCTCTCTATATATATATATATATATATATGTGTATATATATATATATATCTATATAGGTCCACTTGAAAACACCGACTATGAGAACACCGAGATCGGAAGATCGACAACTGAGATGACCAACAGTTTAAAAGCACGAAACTTCACATGCCCGACAAACCACAATCCCGACAATCAACAAAACAAATAACCTTTTCTGAAAAACACACACACAACACAAGCACACCAAAAACCTTACAAACCTACACTAAACCTTACATGCACAACTATCTATGCACTAACCTTAACCCAAACCCTAACCCTAAGGTCCGTCACTATCGCACACTCACCTAACCCTTGCCCTAACCCTAACTCACTTAGCCCGCACCTAACCCTAAAGTCTGTCACTATCGCACATTTACCTTAACATGTCGGTGTTCTCAGCATTGGTCCTTTAAACTGTCGATCATCTCAGTTGTCGATCTTCTGGTCTCGGTGTTCTCGTCGTCGGTGTTTTGGCGTGTCAGTGTTTTCAAGTAAACCCATATATATATATATATATATATATATATATATATATAATCTATAGGTTCATAGGTAGGTACTAGGCTATCGGCCCTAGGGCCCATACAAGCCTAGCCAAAAAATGCACCCTGGCTTTCGCCACCCAAGAAAATTATTTTCCTGTGCCCCTGTTGAGCAGAGCCACAGAAGTGATCCCCGGGGTGAATTTCCCATTTCCCATCCAATCATCAAGATTTTTCTTGAAGAGTGCTAATGAGGAGCTCTGTTTGACATAGATAGGTAGTCTGTTCCAGAGTATGGGAAGTCTCTGGGACAGGAATCTATCCCTCCAGCGTGTTCTGTTTATTGTGGTGACAAGGTTAAGGTCCCTAGAGCGTGTAGCTCGGAGGGATTGGGATTTCTTTAAGTGGAGCATGTCCAACAGCTATTGGTTTGACATTGCTTTGTATGTTAGGCAGAGATCGCCCCTGAGTAGGCGATATGCGATGGAGTAAAGCTGTAGTTTTTTGAGACGGTCTGCATAGGGCATCTGTTTGAGGCCAGTAATCCTCTATGTGAGGTATTTCTGTGGTCTTTCCAGTTGTTGTAGATGTCTTGTGAGGTACATACCAAAAGGGGCGTTGTACTCTATAATGGGTCTAATGAGTGATGAGTAGAGGGGGACAATGACCTCTTTTTTTCTGGATGAGAATCCTTTTGTGATGAGATGAGCCATGTAGAAGGATTTTCTGACCACTGTGGCAATGTGATTATCAAAGGAGAGACTGCTGTCCATCTGTGTCCCAAGATCTCTTATCACATTTTTGGCATTAAGTAGACTACCAGCTATGTGGTAGCTCATGGGTACAGAGTTTTTACCAAAGGGGATGACAATACACTTTTTGGCATTGAGCTTCAGGCCATGGCTTTGACACCAGGTATCTATCTCAGTGAGGCCCTTTTGTAGTTTGTCCACACCGTTAGGAGTTTCAATTATGGCTCCTAGTTTGCAGTCATCTGCAAACTTTGTTAGCCAGAGACCTTCTGTGTTGGCCTGCACTTCAGAGAAGTAGATACCAAACAGGAGAGGACCCAGGACTGAACCCTGTGGTACTCCACTTGTCACTGGTCTGATGTCGGATTTGGAATCCGCTACTTTCACAGTGTGGGTTCTGTCCGTGAGCCAGTTGGCAACCCATCTTGTGACATAGGGATTTATACCTAGTTTAGTGAGCTTATCTATAATTCCAGAGTGGGGGATGGTGTAGAAAGCCTTGGCGAGATCTAGATAAGCTGTGTGAACCATTTTACCCTCATCTATAGCTTTGATGACTGCTTCAAAGAAGTTAATCAGGTTTAGGAGACATGATCTGCCTTTTACAAATCCAAACTGAGTAGGGTCCAGAGTTTGGAGATTACCAATGTCTTTGTTTATGAGTTCCATGATGATACGTTCCATGGCCTTGCAGACCAGGCTCGTCAGGCTAATGGGGCCGTAGTTCCTGGGGTCCGTCGTGGCTCCCCCTTTGTGGAGTGGGATAACTGTCGCGGTGCGCCATTCAGTGGGTACAAAGCCTGAGGTGAGGCTATGATTGAACATGGTACTTAGGTAGGGTGCCAGTTCATTCTGTATTTCATGTAGAACGCAGCCTGGGATATTGTCAGGTCCCATGGATGCTGTGTTCTTGGCTTTGGAGAGTGTGTTTTTTACCTGTGCAGCCGTGATTATAGGAACTTTGCATTCTTCCAGTATAGAGATGGGCCCTCTGGGGGGTGAGAGGGGGGTAAAGTTAGCACTGAACCTATATATATATATATATATATATATATATATAGAGAGAGAGAGAGAGAGAGAGATAAATATATATAAATAAATAAATAAACACAACCTTAAAAACTTCTGGTCATCCATTAAAGAAATGTTATATCCTGGACAAAAATTCGACCCTAATATTTCCCAGTAACTCACCACTCAAAACTGCAATACAATTCACTTCTTATTTCATAGATAGTATAGCATCCCTAACCAGGGATTCTCCAACATCCAGTCCCATCTCTGCCTAACAGCCATGTATCACCACATCCATTTTCACCTTCAAACCTGTGCCCACATCCTATATAAAACTACTCTGCACTACTTCAGCTGATGATCTTACAAGCAAGTACCTTAAAACAGCAGCTAGCAACATTGCCTATCCTGTCTCAGTCTTTATAAATAGTTTAATACAGGAATTCCACATTCCCTATCTCTAGGGGAAAAAAATCACACATTGTCTCTCATAGGTTCATAGGTTCATACTAGGCTATCTGCCCTAGGGCATTTATAAGCCTAGCCAGAGTGTGTTTGGCTTTCACCACCCATTTTAAATTAATTTTGCTATGCCCTTTTTCGAGGTTAGTATACTGTGCCTCTGTCTAACAGTGACACAGAAGTGATACCCAGGGTAAACCTACGATCCCCCATCCACTCATCAAGATTCCTCTTGAAGAGAGTCAATGAGGGACTCTGCCTAACCTGGACTGGGATTTTATTCCAGAGTGAAGGGAGCCTCTGGGTTATGAATCTGTCCCTCCAGCATGTCCTATTTATTTCAGTGCTGAGGTTCAAGTCTCTCAAGCGCATAGCTCGATGGGATTTGGATTTTCTGAGGTGCAGCATGTCCATTAATTCCGGGTTGGACATGGCTTTATACGTCAGGTACAGATCGCCTCTGAGCAGGCGGTATGCCACTGAGTAGAGCTGGAGTGTCTTTAACCGGGCAGCATATGGCATCTGTTTGAGCCCTTTGATCCTCTTGGTGAGGTACTTTTGGGGTCTTTCCAGTTGCTGCAGGTGTCTGGTAAGGTACATCCCAAAAGGGGCATTGTACTCACTTATGGGCCTGATGAGGGAAGAGTGAAGAGGCACGATGACCTCCCCTGATCTAGATGTGAATCCCTTCATGATTAGGTGGGCTATATAAAATGTTTTTCTAACCACTTTGGCCACGTGGTTGTCAAATGAGAGATTGCTATCAATTTGGGTCCCCAGGTCCCTAATTACTTCTTCTGTATTTAATGGATTACCACCTATGTGGTAATTTGTGGGCACTTTGTTTTTGCCAAAGGGGATTACTATACACGTTTTGGCATTTAGCTTGAGGCCATGGCTCTGGCATGAGTTGTCTGTTTCTATGAGGCCGTTTTGGAGGATGCTTGTGTCGGCTGGAGAGTCAATTATAGCGCCCAGTTTGCAGTCATCTGCGAACTTGGTCAGCCACAGTCCTTCCGTGTTGGCCTGTACCTCTGAGAAATATATACCGAACAGGAGAGGTCCCAGGACTGAGCCTTGTGAGACGCCACTTGTAACTGGTTTGGAGTCTGACATGGCTCCAGCAATTCTAACCATGTGGGTTCTGTCCTTGAGCCAGTTTGCAACCCATCTAGTGACATAGGGGTTTATATCTAAGCTGGTGAGCTTATCTATAATGCCCGAGTGGGGTATTGTATTGAATGCTTTTGTGAGGTCCAGGTAGGCTGTGTGGACCACCTTCCCCTCGTCAATGGCCTTGGTGACTGTTTCAAAGAAATTGACCAGGTTTAAGAGGCAGGGTCTGCCCTTAACAAAGCTGAACTGGGTAGGATCCAGTGTCTGTAGGTCCCCAATATCTTTTTTTATGAGGTCCATGATGATCCTTTCCATAGCTTTGCAGACCAAGCTAGTCAGGCTTATGGGGCAATAGTTTCAAGGATCTGTTGAGGCACCACCTTTGTGGAGAGGGACCACTGTTGCTGTACGCCACTCTTTGGGTACATATCCTGTGGTAAAGCTGAGACTGAACAGCAGTTTTATGTTTGGGTTTAGCTCTTCTTGGAGTTCATGTAGGACGCAGCCAGGGACACCGTCTGGTCCCATTGATGCTGTGTTTTTTGCTTTGGAGAGGGCGGCTCTTACCTGAGCATCTGAGATGTCAGGGGGGCAGCACTCTGCTGGGATAGATATTTGCCCTTTTGGTGGGGAGGGGGTGGGGAGAAGTTTGCACTGAACCTGTCAGCTAGGATGTTGGCAATGTCTGTGGGTTCGGTGTATTTTTTGTCATTTTGGACTAATTCTGAGCATATCTGGGAATTCCCACCCAGGTTCCTAACATAACTAAAGAAAGCCTTGTGATTATCCTTAGTGTCCTGTGCAATTTTTCTCTCGAAGCTGGCCTTAGACGATTTTATGAGTGCCCATAGTTTTTTGCAAATACTGATCAGAGATGCCTTCCCTTTTTGGGATTTTGCTCTATCATGCAGTAGCTTCCTCCTTCTATTGTATAGTTTGTTTATGGCTGGGGTCCACCAGACAGGACGTCTGCCTTTGGAGGATTGGGTCTTGGTTTTATTTGGGATTGCATGATCCATGCATTTCTGAAGGTGTTCATAGAATGCATTTATAAAGGATTCTGCGGTCTGGGCCGTATTTTTCACAGGCCCGGGGGCTTTGAAGGATTCCACCTCGGTTTTGAGGAGTGTGAAATTTGCTTTAGAGAAGTTTTTCACTGTGGTTTTCTGGGCAGGGGCTGGGGTCGGGATGTGAATATCCAGTGAGATCAGTTTATAGTCTGATCTTACCAGTGAGGGATACACTTCTGGTCTAGAGCATAGAGTCCCCATGTTGGTGATGATCAGGTCCAGTATGTTTTCCCCTCTTGTGGGAGTGGTAACAAGTTGTTCCATAGCATTTGAGTTTATAAATTCTAGGAACCTTTGAGCTAGGGTGTTGGAGCTAGAGTAATGCTCCCAGTCTATGTTTGGGTAGTTGAAGTCGCCCAGTATAATGGTGTTTGGAGAGACCTTCATATTTTCCAGTGTTCTCAGGAAGGCCGAGTGGGGTTCCTGGGTTTGGGAGGGTGGTCTGTAGCAGGCTATAAACTGGAAGGCAGTTTTACCCACTGTTAGTTTCACATGGATAGTCTCTGATGCTTCGGGCTGTGCCACCAACCTGGAGGTGTGGGTATCTTTGACGAATATTGATACTCCCCCTCCTTTTCTGGTTCGGTCCAAGTTTTGGGGCTGAAAAGCATGGTATGAGGTATAACCTCATAGTGTTGGGGTGCTCTCGGGAGCCTTGAACCAGGTTTCTGTTACTGCACAGATATCGATGTTCTCCATGCTAAGGAGAGTTTCGAGTGCATGCATCTTGAGGTTTAGACTTCTGGCGTTGAGTAGCATTACTCTTAGTTTCTTATCCCTTGTGATACCTATGGAGGTGGGTTTGTCTTTTGAGCCTTGCCTAAAAAAGGCACTATGGGGGTAGCAAGAGCCTTTGCCAATATCCGAAAGCCCAGGGGGTGACAGGTGCACGCCGTCCCTAGCGAAGCATCGTGGCCTGTCGAGCATGTCATCCCAGGCTGACAGGCATTGGATCCCTTTTGAATGACACCAATACTTAAGCCAATTGTTGAAATTGATCATCTTGTCTTCATATTGTGGCATCATTCTTGGTGAGGGTAAGATGCTACTCAAGGTCAGGGTCATACCGGCCTGGGCCACATGCTCAGAGAGCTCCTCTATGTCTCTTTTCATGTAGTCCAGGGAGGTACGTCTCAGGTCATTCACACCAGCATGGACAATGACTGAGTCATATTTGTACTTGCCTTGGAGTGACCTGAGTGCTTGTGTTATGTGGCGGATCCTAGTGCCCGATAGGCAGCTCACCGTGACCTTCTCCTTGTTCAGCCTGGTGAGCGGGATATCAGTGTGCCTGACAATAGAGTCACCTATTACAAGTGTATCAGGTGTGTTGTTTAGCCTTAAGGGCTGTGATTGTTCGGCACACTGGCTTTGTGAGCTATGTGTTGCATGTGTTTTGTTTTGGGGTAGCGGTTGCTTGGGTGTCTGCTTTGGAGGTCTCTGCTGCTTAGGCAGATTTTTATTTAGAGTCTCCGAGTATGTTTTTGTGTGTTTATGTGTTTGGTTTGCTGTCGTGGTAGGTCTATGTGAGACTGGAATTGTAGTGAATGTGGTTTCCTTCTCCTCCTGACAGGTTTCGCCAGTAGTGAGTTGAGAGAGCTTAGCCTCCAGTTTGGCTATATGGTTGCATCTCTCACATGTGTTGGAATTTGTTGGGAGGAGGAGAGGGTTGTCTTTGTTCATGAGACAGTTGTAACATTGCCTCAAGATTCCCAGATTCACCAGCTGGACCGGAGAGGAAATTGACAACTGACCTTTGGACATGCTAGAATAGTATTGGGAATTCCGTTATAATTTAAAAAAAAAGGGCCAATGGGAAACAAGGTACTCAAGGGGAGTTTGTGAGGGTGTAATGCTTTTAATTTTTTAGTGCTGACTTATATAATTGCTTTAGTGAGCAAGTGCCAGGTAACTTAAATGCAATGTGTTACAGGTAACTTAAATGCAAAAATGACAAACAGTAACTTTCTTTCAAGTGAAACAAGGAAATAAGTACAGTAAGCAATGCAGATGTCACTAGGGATCCACAGAAGCACTGAAAAGCCGCGTTTTAGGTGGAATTAGCATTTCAGGGAAATAACAAGCAAACAAGCATACAAACAAAGCTAGATTCAGCAGGCCTGGATCTAGTCTATGCTACAGCAAACAAGGTGTACCAATTCCAGTAAGAAACAGTTCAAATATGCAGGCACTATAAGCCTTTAACCAGAAATTCCCAGCTCAGAATGGCAGAGTCCAGCCTCTCCTCCCACAAGAGTGCAGACCATGAACCTTCTTAATGTAAAATAACTGGCCTGAAGCCCAAGTGCTTAAACCAGAACTAATACACTTTTAGAATAACAGACACTGAGCCCTCAATCAGCAGTTCTTAACTTAGAAGGATGTAAGCTACCTGTCCTGCCACCACAGTGCAGGCCACAAACCTTCCTAATGTAAAACAACTGGTCTGAGCCCAAGTGCTTAATCCAAAAGACTTAGAATGATAGCTACACTTTAATCAAGTTACTACCAAGCAGTAATAAATACAACTGAATACTTTAAAGAATGCCTGGATTAGTGCTCAAGTTATACAAACAAAGCTAGTTTCAGCAGGCCTGGATCTAGTCTATGCTACAGCAAACAAGGTGTACCAATTTAGTAAGAAACAGTTCAAATATGCAGGCACTATAAGCCTTTAACCAGAAATTCACAGCTCAGAAGGGCAGAGTCCAGCCTCTCCTCCCACAAGAGTGCAGACCACGAACCTTCTTAATGTAAAATAACTGGCCTGAAGCCCAAGTGCTTAAACCAGAACTAATACACTTTTAGAATAACAGACACTGAGCCCTCAATCAGCAGTTCCCAACTTAGAAGGATGTAAGGAGGAAATTCAACAGAAATCACTAACTTTAGACCTATAGCAATCTTATTCTCCTATCTAAAATACTTGAAAAATGCATTCAAAATACATCTGCTATCACCCACAGAACTCCGCTTCCATCCCTCCCATAGTACTATCACTGTACTTCTAACCTTTCTAGATAATGTCAATAAAACTAGAGATAAAGGAAATTAACCTGCTTCTTATTTCTAGACTTGTCTAAACCCTTCAAAACAGTTTGTCACAGCAAACTTCTACTTCGGATAGCCTCACTAGGTCTATCTCATCCCAGCCTTCTATGGTTCAAAAGCTACCTTTCCAAATAGGTATCATTCAGTAAAATGGCACTCCACCCTCTCTCCATACCTCTCAGTCATCGCCGCTATACCACAATCCTCTATTCTTGGTCCCCTCTCCTCTTTAATATTCTCACTAATGCCCTCCACACATCCACACAACAGGATTCCTTAATAGATTATGCATATGGCTCCACACTCATGTGTATGTTTGACAACATGGCATTTCTCCCAAAAATTACTCTGGATGCTTTAACAGTCACTGAAACATGACATTGTAATGGCCAACTCATGCTCATCCTCCTCAAGAAGAAACAAGCTATTACCTTTTCCCCAAATCCCTCTGTCAAAAAGAAGCAAAATTTAACATCCTCTCTTTATAATATAACTATGGAAGTCACTTCTCATAGCAAATTATTAGGGATGATAGTTGATGATGACCTTAAATTTGACCTGCATATACAAAATTGCATTAAAAAAATCACCAAAAACTATGGATGCTTTACAGAGCCAAAAACTTTCTCACCAAAGCAACTAAAACTACATTTGCTACTAATTACATCCTCCCCTTACTGCTTTATGGCACTCCCATGCTTACTAACCTCCAGGCATCACAAAAATCAAAATGTGAGCAATGATATAATAAAGTGGCGAAATTTGCAACAATTATCCATTTCAGGACTAACTACTGAATAGCACTAAAAAGCCTAAATCGGTTAGAACTATCACATCAACTAACATATACACATCTTCTTACCACCTAAAAAAATTATCCAGTATCCGTCTGCATGTCCAGCACTAAATACCATTCTACACAACTATGTTCCTAGTCAGTCATTACCATCGAGTGACCAAAAACTCCTCTCTGTCCACAAACCCATCAGATCTGCTGGGCATAGTCTGTTCAGGTCAACATCCTCTCTTCAAGCTTTTAAAACCATTCTGAAAGACTGCCCATCCAAAATCTGTCTCTGTTCTTGCTCAACCGAAGGATAAATTGAATGTCTAAACATAAACAAGTACCTATTCATACCTTACACCTCCTTACTCTAATCAATTTCTCCCCCCTCACTCTCTTTCTGAATGTGTTATAACCCTTTGTTTTCTCTCAATTCATGTTACAATTCCTGCATGTATTATACTAAAGTACAGCAAAGAAACAGTATAGTGGTGTAAGCTAGCTGGTCCTCCAGTAAAATAACCATGCACAGGAAAAAACAAAAAGAGGCACCAGAACACAGCAGTTACAAGTAATTAGGTGAGCGCTTTCTATGATGTTTTGTAACTGGCTGATGAAGTGGCTTTGGCTGCGAAAGTGCTCACCTATTTCTTTGGATTAAACAATTGCTTTTAATTGCTGTGTTCTGGTGCCTATTATACTAAAGTACCTTTAATTTCTCTATAAATTGGTTAAAATTTCTCTATTAAATCATTGTCATAAAGTTGTATCTATTGGTAACCGTTTTCACATTATGTCTAATTAGGTATAATTATTTAAACTGTAAATATTTTATATTTTTGAAGAATGTAAAATTATTGTTCCTAAAATGTTTTTTATAATACTTTGGAGATTTTCTCCCTGGGCCTTTGCTGAAAATGTGCACCTACCCACTCGAACTTTCCTGATGATCAAATGTCAATCTTCTTCTTCTTTCGGCTTTTCCCGGTTAGGGGTTGCCACAGCGGATCACCTGTCTGCTCATGATTGGCAGTGGAGTTTTATGGTGTCGAGTTGCCAGCTTGGCACCCAACCTTCCACAGAAGGCACACACATGCACGCACTCATGCCTAGGGCCAATTTAGTGTGTCCAGTCCACCTACAGCATGTCTTTGGGATGTAGGAGGAAACCGGAGCACCTGAAGGAAACCCAAGCGACCACAGGGAGGACATGCAGACTCCGCACAGAAGGCACCCCAGCCAAGGATCGAACCAGAGAACCTCTTGCTGTGAGGCAGCAACACTAACCGCTGCACCACCGCGGCCCCCCTGATGATCAAATGTCAATAAAATAAATAATATTTTGTAGTTTTTCTTCTTGGGCCTCCTCAGAAGCTGGGTTTTTGACTAAACCCAGTTGGTCAAACCCAGTAAACAAAAGCAAAAATAAATAAATGATAATAATAAAAATAAATGTGTGGATACTGAGAGGGCTTTCATCTGTATTTAATTGTTGTCCTTTAGTTCAAGGTTTAGTTCCCTCAACCTCCATTGCCTTACTGTGTGACTCTGAGCAAGTCACTTAAACAGAGAGTGCAACTGGGCTAAGTCTGAAAAAGGTCTATGGAAATTAGTGCTCAACTCCCGTAAACAAATACAAATAAAATAAAGTAAAATAAAATCATAGAGTCAGAGTTGTCAAGAATCAATGATTCAGAGCTGTAAAGGGCTAGAAGCAAAGTGGAAGATGTCTAGGCGGAATGTATGCCTTTAGTATGAGGATGTCTTTCTAGATACTAAGATGGTGCTTGGTGTGATATACCTGGGCAGACATCCAACATGAGTATATAATGATGCATTCATAGCACACAGCACTGCTTAGGGATAGCATGTATTGGTTGTTTGATACAGCATATCTTGGTGTCTAATCCTTCATGTGGATTTAGGCGGATAAAAATCTATTTCTTACATGCAGAGTCAGCTGTTTTAGGGTTGGGGTACAAATTGTTAACCAGCTGTTTGGGACGAGGAAGAAGGTGAGTCTGTGTAACAGTGTTGTGTGGAATCATTTTAGAATCCAGTCACTGATAAACTTTTGGGGAAGACAGAAGTTGCCGAGATGAGTAGAATAGAAAGGCAATGCTGATCTCTGCCAGGATGAGACAAAGAGGTTAGTTAGCAGAGTGCATGTGAAACAAGGGTTTACAGAGGGGACATTGATCATAGTAAGAATTATCAGGAGTCTTGTATCAGTGACAGGCCTGATGCAACAGATAGGACACTGCCAGGATGTTTGAACGGGCAGAAAAAGATTCTATTTGTCACTGATGTGCACAAAATCTGTTGGAGAGGACTGGTGTCTGTATGGTTGGAGATGGTGCATTATTTTTATTTTGTATTGTTAGGCCAAGGATGTCCTTTGTTCTTTAGCTGTGGAGGAAGGCAGGGGGCATCAGTCATCTCTGAAATATTGAGGAAAGTTGGTGTGAATACTGCTTACTAGGGGGATCAGGGGGTGGTCTCTAGGTGATGTCAGGGTGGAGGAGTTAATTTCACTAGAGAGGGAGAAAGAAATGTGTGCAGTACAATCCCTGAACGGACTTCTGCAGTTAGTGGTGGGATGAAGATTGTGTGTTGGAGACATGTACCGTGTACTCCATAAATTGTTACATTGTTAGACGGATAGCCAGTAAACATCATTATTCTGGCCATTTATAGTTGGTTTATTCATTTGAGCATTAGGCAGGACATGGAATCAGGCCTCTCTCTCATATCCACAAAAAACTTTTTAGTGACCTCACTGTGGTCAGTTTTGTGGTACACATCTGTCAATGTGAGTAGTGCAGTACAGGTGTTATGGCCTGCACTGAAGTCAGGCTTCTCATCACATAGAATACCATGGGCTTTCATATGTCTGAGAATTTGGGTGAGTACTTTGGTTTCGGGCATCACTGGAAAGTAATTGGAAGAAAGGTTGGAAATTTTTCATGTTTAAGGTTTGCCCACTTTTTATAAGTGGAATAGCATTTTCCTATTTCCTGAAATCAGGAGTAAAGCTAGTTTACAGAGAAATGTGGATGTGTTGTTTTGTGTGGGGTTTGTATGTAGAGTATGCAGGCTTTTACAGACTGTGGTCAAAAGCCATTGTCTTTTGCTTAATCATGTTTGAGTTTTGCATTTAGTTGTAAAGTGCTGGGAGAAGACTGAGAAAGCTTCCATGTTGTAGTTTAAGGTAAAAATGTTGTCCTTCAAACTTCAGTAAAAGTTCCTGTTTTAGAGCATGGCTGATCTTGAAGGTTGAGATCATCATGTGACTGGGGCTGCTGGACAGCATGCATCTTCATTCATTTTTTTTAATGTGCCCTTACCCCTTTACCTGCACCCAGTTGACACATTTGTTACACTGTAGCAGGAACCAGGAATATGGCTGGTACTTTCATCCAATTTGCTCCTGGCTGGACTCACAATTAGATCATCTATTATGTCATGAGTATGGTGTGACAGAGAGCAGGTTAGCTTGCTGGTCCTGTAGGACAGCCTTCTATGACTTGAGCTGCATTGTATGGAATACTCAGTGCTGCTTCTAGGTGTCACCCATGGGAATAACCAGATCCAGCTTTGCCCCCCCCCCCAAGTATAGTTGAGTTGACAACAGCTGCTGTTTCCCATCATCCTCGGACAGTTTCTGCCTGAGCCCACCCAGCTATTTGAATTCAGGACACTTGTGACATAGTCAGGGCTGTATCCTCTCTACTCCATGAAGGTGGCATTCAGAAGTTTGCTCTTTGTAACATTAGGGCTTTTAAGTTCTGTAGTGATTTTACAAAATGTAGAACTGAGTACTTTTCTTGTATTATTGGGTAATGATTTCTGTAAAAAGTATAAGTAGTTTATGGAGAGGCACTGAAGAAGAGATTCACATTTGACTGGTCTGTGATGCTAGCTTAGTTTGTTTGGTAAAATTTCAGTGGTTTAACTATAGGCTGTGGAATTGTTTTAAATAATCTAGCCATTCAAAAAATGTCAACCTTATAATAGTGCAACATTTTTGTTGTTTTGTATTAAATATTGTTTTTAATGTAGGAAATATTCTATTGTGAGCATTTGTTCTGTGGAGAAACTGTGTTTGCAAACAGAGTGCATAGTCCTATAAATGCAGTTTGTGCATGGTGCTGTGTATGTGGCCTGACCATGTTTTATAAATTGAGCTACAATTTGAGGGCTGTACGGAACATTAATACATATTTTTTGTAAATGTTTAATTTTCGTAAAGTAATAAAGTCTGATGAATTGAATTTTGTTATTGGTTTGTTGTAAGGAGAAATATGGTAGTTGTTTGGAAATATTATAGCAGTACCACCACCCTTCCTCTTTGTATGATCATTACTGATTACTTTACAGCCAGGAGGTGTAATTTCTGAGTTGTTTATGCTGAGTTTTAGCCAAGTTTCAATTGCAGTGAGAACATCAAGCTCATGTTGGGTAATCTAGACATGCAGTTCAGCAACTTTATTTCTTATGCTTCTAACATTGATGGCTACAAAAGTTAGATTACTGGGGTTGGGGGCTGACTGTTGAAGGGTTAGAGTAGTGTGTAGAAGAGAATTGTCTTGATATTGAATGTGATAGGTGAGGTCAGGATTAGAGTGAATTTCTACTCCTAGAAGGATTTTAGTACATTGAGGAATTATTGATGCTTGTTGTTTGGAAAGTATTTTTCCACTTCATTTCAATTCAAGCCCAAACAAAATTAAGTTAATCAGTGTATACTTGGAGTAAAGGTGAGGGGTCATTAAATAGGTTTGGTGTGATGTGTGAAGGGAGGAGGAAGTATGAGCAAGTGGTTGGGATAGAGTTGGAGAGATGTTGACAGGTATTATAGAGTCATGACAAGATGAGAGATGGCCCTGTAGGAGTAGAAGAATAGAGGATAAACTGAGAGTAGCATGATTAAGTAAACTGATCTGTTTGTTGTTGTGCTCTATTAACAAGAAACATCTTTACTAAATTATCATGTATGACATAAGCGAGCTTACATTTATATAAATGAAAATAAACCATACCAACATGATCTCATTTGCAAACATTATACATTACAAACCATGCCGACACAACGGTAGCTGCAGATGTTATACATCACTTATAATATTTCCAGTCATTGCCAGTCAACCATTACATAGCTCATTCAATTCTTGCCTTCTTTTAAACCTCATTCCTCCTCTGCATGTATTGATCCCACACTTCCCATTTTTCCTGTGTAATTTGCTCCTACTCTTTTCTAAAGATCCCAATTCCAGTTGTTTTATCTCTGTTACTATCTTTGCTACTTCTAATAAAGTTGGTTTAGACCTCGATTTCCATTTTCTAGTAATTGCTTTTTTGGCAGCTATCATAATGAGACTCAACAAGGCCTTACTACGTCTAGGCAATTATGGTTCTGTATCATAGCTGAAAAAATAATTTCCTTGGTTACACCAATTTGCTCACCCAGCATCTCCAACAGCACAGTCTGCAGGGAATCTTTAAAGTCTTCCAACTCATTGCACTATCAGAAAATATGTTCCCAGTTACATCTTTCACCCCCATTGCACCTCAAACATTTGCTGTCAACCTGAGGAAAAAAATCTTTGTGGAGTCTACTTGGGGTATAAAATGCCTATGTAAATACTTCCAAGCGAAGATCCTAAATCTTTTAAACTTTGTTGCATATTTGGGAGACATACATATATCTATCATTGTTTCTTTGTGAATTGCTTATCTAGTCTCTCTACCCAATCCCAGCTAATCTCCTCTGGTTGACTCTTATAGTTATTCTGCAATATTTTATATGCTCTACTAATTATTCCTTTTTTAATGACAAGTTTCTGGTCTAGATTCTACTAAAAACTCTTCCAGTGCTGGTCTTTCATTTAGGAGATCTTCTTTCTTTCTCTTTGCCTGCACTCTGATATTGATCCTTGATAGGGAAGGCAATATCTAGCCTGCAGTCCATATAAGTTCTTGGAATCTTCCCATTCTATTACCTTTCCCTCTCTAGTATTTGCTCCCAGTACCTTGGTTCTTTTACCAATTTTCACCAATAACTTACAGCCCCTTCTTGCCTATTGTATGTATCCCTAATTGCAGTCATCCCTATCAACAGAATATCTTTTCTCCATTCCCATGTTGGCTTAATTCTTAGTATACGTTCTGCTACTTTATGGATATAATATTTGGTATTATTATTGTTGTTCTCCTTAAAGGTCTGCATCCAAAATCCCAGTCTCTCCTTGCTTCTTGAGCTTCCCCGTTTCATCATCATCTCTTTCCACTTTGAATTATATCATTCTGCTTGTGTAATGTATAGGAGCCTTAACTGTGCTGCTCTGAAATACCCCTTCAAATCAGGTAATCTCAATCCGCCCTGTTCTATTGGAAGAAGAAGCTTATCTCAATTGACTCTTGCCGTCTTCCCCTCCCAGATAAAATCCTTCAGCTCTTTACTAATTGCTATGCACAACTTTTTCTCTGGTTGGTATAAATATGCCTGAACTGTGTATAAAATTAAAGGGACTAAAACATTTTAACTGCTTGTATCTTACTATCAATGTCCATATAAAAGAACTGCCATTTTCTCAGTTTTTGTGTTATCTTTTGTTTAGTCTCTCCCCACATATCCTTAGCTGCCCCACTGGAATCATTTTTAATCCATACTCCTAAATACTTCATTTTATCATGTCCCCATAAGTATGGATAGTGCTGAATCAATTTGTATGTTGGTACATAGTTTACTGCTATAGCCTTTGTTTTAGCTTCATTAATTTTGTATCCCCAAAAAATTTGAAACTGTCTCGAAATGTTCCACAGCTCTGTAATGCCCCTTTCTGGTTTTGTCAGATGTAAAGTAATGTCATATGCAAATGGAGCCAACTTTTCTTGACTACCATACTTTGAATTTCTGAGTCTCTTATTTTCTTTGCTAATGGTTCTAAATGTAATGCAAATAAAGGGGAGAGAGGACACATCTGCCTGGTTTCTCTGCTCAAGCAGAGATTATTGAATTTTCACCACTGAACTCTCATATATCCTCCTAATCCACTTTATAATTTTATTAGAGAATGCAAATGGTTCCATTGCTGTGTTCATGAAGTCTCAGCTTACTCTGTCAAATGCTTTCTCTGCATCAAGACCCACCAACAACAGTGGTAGTTTCTTACTTTCTGCTTTCCTCTGGATCATCAGTGTTTTGTTAATACTGTCAAATGTTTGCCTCAACTCCACAAAACCACAATTGATCTATATCTATCAATTTTGGTATCACTTTTGCCATTCTTGTAGCCACTGTAGACATAAAAACACTTTATAGTCATGATTTAGTATTGAAATGGGCATATATGAAACTGGATCTAATGGATCTTTACTGTCTTTAGGTATTACAGCTACCACCGCTTTCTTCCAGGATGTTGGTACATCTCCTCCTCTTAAAATATGGTTAAAATTAAGCCTTCCAGAACTTTACCACTTTTTCCCTGCTAGCTTCCAAACTTCCACGGGAATACCATCTGTTTCTGGGGACTTTCCAGTAGATTGATTATACATCACCATTTTTATTTCTTCTCCTCCTATCCTAACTGTTAGTAACTGAGCCTCCTGTTCCTTTAACCTTGTAATATTTAATTCTGCCATAAATATTTCCATTTGTACCTTTTCTTGATTGTCTATATTTCTCTGCTTTAATACAGACTTTCATAGAATTTCCAAAATATTTCTACAGGATCCCTTGTTATAGACTCCCTAAGCTTGGTGACATCCCTTTCTACTTTCTGCTGCCAGAGTCGTTGTGCTAAAATTTTTATTTGCTCTATAGTTATAAAAAAGTAGTTGCTTAACAGCAGTCTTTCTAAACTCATGCATATTAGTGAGGTAATCCCTTATTTTCTGTTTAGCATTCTGCAGTTGCTCCTCTTCTTGTTCTGTGAGATTCCCCCTATTTTGCAATACTTACATTTATAATTTTTTTTATAGGAAGAACAAAAAGATGTTAGCATTCTATGATTTATGAACGTTTAAGGGCTATAAATAGGAATGATAACACTAATGCTTTGGCTAAGCAGTTTTCTTCCTGCCATGCACAAGAGAATCCAGCTAATATATTTTCTTTCACAGTGATAGATCAGGTTAATAATTCTGAATATATGTGGGATGCTGAAGAGGATCTTGACTAGAAGGAATATTGCTGGTAGGTTAGAATGAATGTATGTGTTTTTCCTGGTATTAATGACAAAGAAAAATTTAAAATTGTACTGAAAAAGAAAGGGTTAAGGCACTGATGTAATGAATCATGTGATGTTAATTGATGTTTTTTAAATGTGTTTTTAGCAGTGAAGTAACTTGATCCGATGAAGTTTGTTAAATGAAAGTGCTTACCAGTTATTTTTATTTTGCTATAAAAGTTTGTTTTTATTTTTTCTGAATATTTTTAACATTTGTCCGTCCCTGTAAATAATTCTTGTTACTTCTTAACCATATCTCCCTTTCTTTTAGTTCCACCCTATTTTTAAACTTCACTTTAATTTTATCCCACTCCCTAACTATATTTTCAGAAAAAAAATATATCTTCTCTAATAGCTCCTGAATAATTTCCACTACCAATTGCTTAAATTCCTCTCTTTTCACAGGTAGGTGGGAAAGCTCCAGTATCTCATTTTTATTTCATTATGCTGTGTTTTTATTTTTGTTATTATTGGTGCATGACCTGAAATAGTTATTGGGTGTGTATCAAAACCTTCAATTAAATGCACATGTTCCTGTGAAATGTAAATGCTGTCTTGACTAGCTCAGTGTTTGTATCTTGGGGAATATGTAAATTCACTGTGAACTCCTTGTACTGAATTCCCATCTTCCATGCCAAATATTTTCATAATTCTTTTTTAAATCTACCTCCTTTGCTATATTTTACATTTTGGGCCCCACAGACAAATTGTCAGTATTGCAAATCAAATTCCAGTCCCCACCTATACTATTCCTTGCTGAAAGCTGATTATTTCTCCCAGAATTTTCTTAAGCTCCATCATAGCAGTTTTTGGTGGAATATAAACACATGCCAGTGTAAACCTCCTCCCTTGCCAGTAGCCCCGTAATACTATATATCTACCATTATTGTATTTTTATCTGCTACTATTACTATTGGAGCTTCTCTTGCAATTAATATAAGTACTTGTCTCTTCCTTTGCCCCAGGTATTCTGCTGAATAACCATCCTAAAAACCTTTCTTTATCAAATTCACACGTTCAGTTCTTTCCAAGTGCATCTCCTGTAGCATAGCTATTGGCACAATATATTTTAATATAGTTCACTACTTTTTCTTTTTTGTATTTATCTGTGAGACCATTAATGTTTAATGACATTATAGAAATCATATTTTGAGAGATTATTATTCCCATTTTTATGTATAACAGCTTTTTTGTTAAATGTCTAGTTTCAACTTTTGTGTTACATACATGTGCTGTTTGGCAGGTTAATCTTTTGTACAATTGTTTCCTGTCATCTCCATTTGAGCCTGTGTCACATCTTGCAGAGCTTTTGGTTTTATTGAAAACCCTCAAACAAGAATACACACACACCCAGTACCCCCTAAAATCTATTAGCTTAACACACAGAACTATGAACATCTTCAAATATTGAAGTTTTACCTACATAATAGGAACAAATATTCCAAATTGACAGCCACATACACACACACACACACACACACACACACACACACACACTTGAGCTAACCTAAAAGAAAGGTTATCCATGGTAAGATGCATGGTGTAGCTTGTTGTTCTATTAAGTGTTGCCTGCTATTTCTAATCTTTATAGCTTTCTCAGCTGGGAAAACACTTCAGTGCTTTCAGAAAACATTTTCTCCAAGCCACTTCTCTTTATCAGATTGTCTGCTAGAGACATGAGAACCAGACACAAAACTCTTTACTAGGAAAAAAAACTTATAATACTCAATGTTCTTTTTCATTTCCTTGTTTTCTCATAAAACTTCTTACTAGATTAAGCTAATGGCCTTAAACCAGTCCTTCTCCTATGCAAGAATGAGGAAAGACACATTAATTTTTCTTTTGGCATGTTCTTTTAATCAGATTTTTTTACATTGCATTGCCCAATTTTCTTAAAACTGAACAGCGAGAAAGAGAGAAGGGAGAAAATAAACAAAAAAAAAAAAAAAAAAAAAAAAAAAAAAACAGGAGCACCTAGTTACATTAGTATCCCCATTACACTTAAATAACCTGAAAAAAACTTTACTTTATAACATGAAAAGAATATCATGTACCATTTAAATAGTACTATTAAGAAAAAAATGTGTTTACTTACAGTTTAGTTTCTCTCTCTTCTTCCCCCAGTCCTGAGTATTTTTCTGAACATTAATGACGTGAAATAGGGCATATGCTTTAGAGGCCCCTACAAGTTTAACATAGTCCAAAAAGGCCCAATATTTCCAAATTTTCTTGATCTGTCATGTTTCACAAATATAATTATTGCTTTGTAATCTGACATTTGTCAAATTTTTAATCTCCAAATGTTAATGACATGAAGTAGAGCATATGCTTTAGAGTCCCCTACAAGTTTAACAAAGTCCAAGAAATTCTAATATTTAGAAAAAAATAAAAACAAATACCGAAACCAGAGCAGTTAACTGTTTGTTTATTGCAATTCGAACAACTTTCAATTCAAACAACTAAGCGCTTTTGCCAAATAGTCCAAAGGCATCTTCAGAGTTGTTCAGACATTCTCCCCAAACAAGTTAGATACTACTGAATATTGTTACAATGCCCAAACACCTACCCACCCTTTTTGGTGCTCAAACTTTTAAAAAGACAGTACCTTTTTCAAAAACCTATTAATCTTAGAATTACACACAAATTTAGACATTATATTCAAAATACTTTCTATTCTTAAATTTCACTAAACAAAATACAAAATCTATTTAAAATTATTTTAAAAGTGCATTATACAAACTTCATAAATATTGAAAAATAGACATGTCAAGCAATTTAGTTATGTCTAATTTTCAAAAATGGCTTGATAGAAATAAAATCATTCAAGCCAGGTTCCATGGAAGCTTTTAACTTCAGTTGCCAGAGGGATTCTTTACTTTCCAGTAACAAATCAATATCACCTCCATATTCCTTCTTAAAAACTCTATCAATCACAAAAAACACAAACTTTTTAAAATTGATACATCTTTCCGAATGTGTAAAAAGAGCATTATGTACATCTTTATTCCTTATAGCCCTTACATGTTCACCTATCCTGTCCCTCAGTCTCCGGATGGTTTTACCCACATAGAAGCTTGGACAGGATAGGCAAGTAGCCACATATACCACATGTGTCGTGTTGCAATTAACCCTACCAGGGCATGAAATAGAAATGTCACTACCTTGAATGAAAACATAAGGTCCATCATTTATGTATCTGCAAAATTTGCAATGCTCACATTTCGACATATTGGATTTATATGTTAGTTTATTTACTTTAGCTTCTAACATATTTTTTATATTTCTCCCCCTACTAAAAACTATTTGGGGCTTTTTTCCAAGAATTAGTAACATATCCCGGTGTAAACATAGTTCTCAGCATTGGTTTATAATGTTAACAATCTTGGAATTACTATCATTATATTCCAAAACCATGGCACTAGTCATGTTACTCTCTTGCAACAAATGTTTATTTTTATCCTTAGACTGCCAATCAAACAATAAAATAGGTGCAAATGTTTGTTCCCTTTTCTTAATAACTTTTTTTTTGATAGGGTAACCCCTCTCCAGGAACATACCTATAAGTTTATAAATTTCTGTATGGAAGACTTCATCACTACTAATTATTCTTGAAAGTCGTACCATCTGTCCTTTAACTACACTACGTTTTTGATGGTGTGGATGATTACTGTCAAAATTTAACAAAGTATTTGAGTATGAAGCCTTCCTATATATTGTACTTTCTAAATTTTCCACCTTATTCGATAAACTAATATCTAGGTAGTTAGTACAGTCTTTATTCCAGGTACTAGTAAACTTCAAGAAGTCAGTAGTTCCGTTCAGATATTTCACAAATTGATCAGCTTCATTTTATCCCCTTTCCACAAAATTAATATATCGTCAAGGAATCTGCTATAGGACAAAATTCTCTCATTATATTCTGTTTTCAAAATAAATTCATTTTCCCAGTCAAGTAACACTAAGTTTGCAAAGATGGGGACACATCTTGCCCCCATCGCCACTCCGGAAATTTGATGAAAATTTTCACCTTCAAACATGAGAAAATTATTTTTTAAAACTAATCCCTATAAAATAAACTAATACTCGGACTAAAGCCATGTCAGAAACCCCCAAATTGATAATACTATTTTGAAACATTTCAATACCTCTATCATGTGGAATTACAGAAAATAAATTGACTACATCAGTTGTCAAAAAACTATATTTAAATTCATTGACATTTCTAAATTTTAACAATCTACTCAAACAGTGCCAAGAATTCTTAATTATATGGTCAACTTTATTGAACAAATGCTTTAACTTATCATCAAACCAAGCTGATATGGGTTCAGTTTTAGATCCCCTTGCAGAAACAATCGGCCTAAAAGATGGATCCGCAATAGATTTATTTGTTTTGGGGATACCAAAAATTGTTGGCAGAACCCACTTTTCCACTGTTAGAAATTATTTTTCTTTTTCTTTGATTTGTCCTTCAAGAAACATCTGTGATTTAAAATTATGTCTACCCAAGAATATGCCTTATTCAGTTCATGCCTTGATGCTCTTGCATAAGTTAATTCATCATTTAGTATTTTCTCCATTCTTATAACATAATCGATATAAGGCATAATAATGCCCCCTCCCTTATTGGGGGTCATTGTTCTTAGATTCTTATTTTTAGCTAAAGACCTTAATAAATTATTTTCATTCTTTGTCCTATTATATGTTGTTGTATTTTTAGTTTTATCTTGATTATTTTTGCCACTATTGATAGCCAATGTACGAATCTGTTTTTCGCACATTCTTTCAAACATATCTATTTCAACATTACTTGGTGGTACAAACGTACTTTTACGAGTCAGGGCTTTGTTCTCCGTCCATTGCACATTTCTATCTTTAAAAAACATCTTTAGATTCATTTGCCTAGTATACATTTTTAAGTTAGCTAAAGTTCTAGCAACATTCATATGTGAACTCGGAACAAATGACATACTCTTCTTTAACAACGTGAAATATTCTTCACTTAAATCCAAATCAGAATAATTATAAATGGTAAAACCATTCTGTTTTATCATCTGACAAACTAATCCCCCTTCCTCTATCCATGCTTCACTATTAATATTATTTAACCATACATCAGGATATATATTTATTTCCACCTCTTGGACTGTTTGTTGTTCCAAGACCTCCCTTTGGAGTAATAACCACTCTGCTTCCACCCCTCTACTGGGTTCTGCAAATTTCGATTTGCCTGATTCCTCAGGCGTTCGGACTAACATTTCCAGATTTTCTTATTCTATTCCTATTCATCTGCTTCTTCCAATCCCTGCCTCATTTCCAAAGTACTCTCAAAATTTCTGGTCAACTCTGGTGATTTTTTTCCCTCTCTCAAGCATTTTCCATTGAAATACTGGAAAATGTTTAAATGGCACAGTCTCTTTGTGGTGTTTATTACCATAAGAGCAAGAAGCAGAATCTCCTTCTGTTTCACAGCTAACTTTTGTTTGGACAAACTTTTGTATTTCTGTCTTAGCATGTACTTCATCAAAAAATGACTATGTTCCTCCAAGGAAAAATATTTTGAAGATAGCTGAGTATAGCAGTTTGAAACTTACACCTGCTTCTTCACATTCCCTGAATAATGGGCTAAATGTACTCCTCTTCTGCTTGGTGTATGAGTAGTCATTCTCTACAAACACTCTGCTGTCTCCCACTTTTAGTATTTTGTTCCTTCTGCCACAGTTTTGTCAGAATCAACTTCTTCCGCTGGTAATATTTCATCTTTACTATTAAAGGTCTAGGTTGTTTTCTCATAGCCAGGTTTGGAGCATGCACACAATGTGCCCTTTCAATTAACAATTCCTGTTGTGGAATACCAGTTCAGTTGCTTATTTGTACTTTCATAAAATTAATACAGTCTGTTCCTTCCAGCCTCTTGGGTACAGCAGAAAATCTCAGGTTTTCCCTTACATGCTCTGTCCTCAAATTCTATTATTTTTTTGAAACCTCTGTTCTTGTACAGTCTCATATTCAGCCAGTCTTTTTTTATTTCATTCTCTTGAGTTTTCCACTTTTATCACCTTATCTGAATATCTGTTTAAAGCTTCTTCCATTTTTCCCCTGATATAAGGTAGGTAGGAAAGATGTATTTTCTGTAAAGGAAGAGTGTTGTCTTAGTGCCTTCTCTAGAATGTAAGGAATAGAGGGGTTTAAAAGGATGGAGTACAAGGATGTAGATATAATACAAAAAGTGAGGTTTTATTTGAGAAAAGTAGAATATACAATGTAGAAGAGATGGCTGCTGTTCGGGGTGTAACTATGAATGAATATAGTTTAAAGCAGTATGGAAGAAAGAAAGGGAGTTGAGAATGGGCTAAAAGGTTAAATGGAAGTTGGAAATTTGGTAAAAAGAAACAGGAGTGTTTGCATGATGGTAGTAAGGTTTTGGGAGACGTAGGGAATAAGAGTCACAAGTGAAATATGTATGTGGGAAGTATAATGTAAGAAGTATAATTGTAGGGTAAGAGGGGGTGGAATTGAAGGTAGGGCAGTGAAGCAGATTGTAGTGGGCTGCCACCCTCAGGTCAAATTATAACAGTGAGTAATCATTTAATAGCCAATACAAAGCAATTAACAGAGAGGTATAAAGTGGAACAGGTTTTCTTTAATTTCCTGAATGCAGAAACATGGCAACTAGGGAGACGTACTAACTGACATACACTGTGTAATCTGTTGATCAAGAGAAAGGACAGTGGTCCTTAAAGTGCAAGGAGTATTCTCTCTGGGGGGATGTTAAAGCCATGTATTTGACTAGCTGAAGTTAATACACAACAATGTCCTTCAAGTTAAATTTGCTTACATTGAACAACAGAATTTTCAATTAAAACATTTGGGGAGTTGGGCTTTGTGGCAGAGCACCTGCAGAATAGGGGTCGGATGTAGTGACCTTAGGCTCTGCAGTGTGAAAGAAGATGATGACTAAGTGCCTGTGAATTGCTTAGTAATATGCTATGTTGATTTTACTTTGCAACTGTATAGGGCTAGTACAGTGTTTTGGAATCTGACCCTTTGTTAATCTTGTAAAAATTGTTTGAGGTTGCTGTATATCACTTCTGCACAGTTTTTAGCTAGTTATGTGTTTTCGACAGTTTCAGCAGATAGACCTGCAAATAATGCAGCTTTTTCCATGGATGATGTTGTAGTACAATAATAGTCTTAGAAAGAGAACATCTCTTTAATGATGATTTTTATTATAACAGTGACTTTTTTCATGTATCAGCTGTAGCAAGTTTGGATACCAGCTGCTATATATTTCCAAATCTATTTTGAATTCAGCATTGTTTTCTGTGAAATCTGACATTCTGGAATGCCCATGTGCCTGTACCAATACACATACCTCTCAACTGTCCAGAATTTCACATGTTCAAATTTTTGCTTCATATTGTTGGTCTGTCTCTCATAAAATATATGGTTTTCTAGCAAATCATTAAGTATTGCAGTCAGTAATAGCACACTTTCTGAATTTCAAACTTCATATCCTTCACAAAATCCTTCCTAATGCAAAATGTGTTATTGTAGCAACTTTCTAAGTGTATGAGTAATATTTAAAATTGCTTCTTGATTTTCGGCTTTTGCCTCACCAATATTTTTGGCTTTATCCAGATTTCTTGTGCTTAGAGGCTGAGAGGTATGCCAGTACATGCCATGACATAATACATATAGACTATTTAAGCAAGTATGTCATTGGGCTCCACATTTATTTTGCCACTTGTGCAGTTTGAATCCTTGCTGTCATTGGTGAAGTCCTGCATTTACCTGCCTAAACATCACAATGAGTGTGTATATATCCATTAAATTACCAGCCAAAAAAACACATACATTTTCTGTATTCTCTGCACTTGAAGCACATATTGCTGGCAGCTGCCACAAGTTCCACAGGTTCAACCTGGCTATTAAACACTGAAGAGGACAAAGTTATTGTCTGACTTTAAGAAAATGGAGGCAGTCAAGTGCTCTTTACATGTAAGCCTGCAGAGTAGCCTCCACACAGCCCCAGATGTAATCCCAGTAGTGCCACACTGATAAACACTTCTTGAGCAGGTCCAAATCTGAGCTACATTTTATGGACTTACTGTAACCATTTTTTGGGCTTCGTTTAGGACATTTGTATATGGGGTAGAGTGAGCTTCTTGGTTTTCATTCTGGGACATGTTTACCAGTCTTTTTTCACCTCTCTGCCTCCAGTGAACAACTGGAGCCCATAGAGATTAATTTCTGGGGCCAGGCCAGTCATCAAAGAAACATCCAGTCAGCCAAAGACCAGGTGTACTGTGAACTGGGGACTGACCTCCTAGGGACAGTTCCTCCTGGCCCAAATTGAGAAGGATTCATCTGGTAATCTTGTCCTAGGGCTCATATTTCAGGTCTTTGACATCAAGCATCTCTTTATTTGGTGGGAGCTTCAGCTGTGGTTGCAAGAACATACCATTAGGGAGTTCATCCTGAATAGCATACATGCCACAGTATCTTATCCCTCTCACTTGCTGCCATGTAATCTGATGCTGGTTCAATCTCTCAACACCAGTCCATCACATGCTTACATGTAGGTGCAAGCTCACGCCTACTGGTTTCTGGTGTCCATAGTACTACTTCATCCTTCAGGTCCTCTTGAGGATTTGGAAGATGATGAGGTCTCTGTCTTTGAGACAAACAAAGACAGTGAGTATATCTCTTCAGTAGATGACTCATCTTACTTAAGCTAGCCTTGAATTCTTATCCCTTTACCCTGAATGTGCTTAATAGAGTTTTTGTGGAATAAGCCTGAAAGCCCTTGGGTTATTTTGCCCTTGGATTCATTGGTTCAGGTTTGCCATCTGAAAGTATTCTGACTGTACTCCTACTGTCCTGAAAAGCTGTCGCCTAGGTGGGCCGAGCATCTCACTAAAAATCCTAAATGTCGCCTCTTTTGTGATCTTTCTATCTAAGCACAGATCTCAGAAACCACAACTTTTTGTTACCTTGCTCCTAGACAAGAAATTTAGATCTGTAAGCATAAGAGACATGCCAGTTTACCCCTCTGCAGTGTTGGGGCTTGAGGTCTTCAGCTTTTTATTCCCCTGTTCTAGTTCTGTTCCCTTCTGCTTAGTTCAGCTGTGGATAAATTTGATAACTTCCTGCATGCTGGTTCAAGGAAAGGCTTCACGTTTATTGGTTCCACTGTGAGATATCACATTTGTCTATGAGAACATTTAAGCTTGTGTTCATACCTCTCAACCTCTTACTGCTAGAAATCTGGACAAAGCCAGACAAGATGGGGGGACAAATGCCCAAAAATAGGAACATATTTTAAATATTACTCTTATAAACTTAGAAAGTTGTTAAAAATAACAGGATTTGATTTAACATAAATTTTCTAAAGGATTTTAAGTCTAAAACTCAAATGAATTTCCTTATTTAGTGACTTCAGTCCTCAGATCATCCCAATGATTTGCCAGAAAACCACAAGTTTTGTGAGGAATAGACCAAAAATAACTAAATATCTGGACATTCTGCGAAAATCTGGAGAGTTGAGAGGTATGCTCAGGTTGCAGGGTTGGGTGTGTGTGCTTCTGCAGGACAATATGGCTGAAGTTATTCTCTTTGAAGGAAAACTCGAGAATAAGATCTACGATTTTGGATGGCCAGTCCTTGGTGGAAATAAACCACCTCCTCACTCTAAATTCCCTAATGTCAAAAGAAGCTCTGATTTTAATGATACCATACCACTAATATATGCTCTTCTACCGCTTCAGCCAACACTTGCTACTATTTATTTTCCTGTCTTGTGTCGTTGCATAACACTGTCATCTTTCTAATAATTCTGTCGGCATGCCCTTAATTCTCCCTGCTGCTCATTACTCTTCCTCATCTCTTTCTGTTCCTCGCTCTATTTCGGCAGCAGAATAATCTATTATCTTTCAACCCCAAAATATTGACTATATTTCTAATAATGCATGAATAACTGTGCATTAGTTTGCTTGACATACGTTATCCACTTCTGCAGTGTTGCGTGCTACTTGCAGTACATGTTGCATTTTTATTATTTCTATAAATGTATTTCAAGTACGACAAAACAAGCAAGGAGTACACCTTTGAGTCTTTAATAAATGAGCAGACAGATAAACTGTAAAGCTTTTGAGAAAAACTCTTTTTCAATGCGTATTGAACATATTAACAAACAGTCACATTTAATTGAATGTCCATCCAATCAAAATCCTGTTAGGCATAGAGACATAGTCACATGTTAAAATCACTTAAAAACAAGTCATATGACAGTAACATTTAAAAAATATATAAAGTATGTATAAACATATCAGCCACACAGGTAATGACAAAGAAGGTCATATAAAAATATATACAATAAGTACATACATACAGCCTGGTTTAAATACAATTATGTTTATACTTAAGTATAGGTTTTAAACTATTCTGAGTATTAAGTCTAGGACTATTATCTACTCTAAAATAATCTATCCATTTACATTCTGCTAACTCGGTAAGAAGTTTAATGTCACCCCCATATTTCCCTGCATACACTGCCTGAATAACACAAAATTTAAAACTATGAGTACTTCCCATCAGTTGAATATGCATTATACAAAGTATTATTTTCAACTCCTCTATGTCTCTCTGACAAGTGTGAACATATCCTTTGTTTTAACTTCAGATTAGTTTTTCCTATATAAAAACAATTACAGGCTACACAGTTAACAAAATAGGGTCTATATCAGATTGTCGAATGCTGACAACTTCGAAGCTTCAAACTTCGACCTTGAAAGTTCGAAGTCTAAAAACTTTTTGAAATGTTAAAAAAAAACACTCAAAACCCAAAACAAACAAACAAAAAAAAACGCTCTATGCAAGAGGGCAAGTCCCCCTGCACCCCCACTACTTTAAATATACCAACTCCGAGATCGCACTACAGTGCAGTAAAGGGAAATCTTCCCTACCCGCATTCTATGGCGATCTCCGTTATAAGTTTCAATGTTTTTACACTTTGAACTTTCAAGTTCGAAATTTAGTGCTTCAAACTTGTCAGCATTCGTCATTATGATATAGACCCAGCAAAATATAACACATTTTCTGTTTGACATTGGCATAAGCCCTAAATTCAAACTTTAGTTTAGAAATAGGGTGCTCCAATGTAACATCTGTATTCATTTCATTACAGTAGATACAGTTATAGCATGGATGTGTCCCTTTAGTAGAAACCGCTACAGATTTATTGTTGGAATGCATATCTTTCTAACATAACCGCTTCAAATTTTTTTCCTCTTTTATATACAAACAGGTTTTTCACCCAGTATATCCTTAACCTCCTAATTATACAATAAAATGGGACAATTCCTTTTAATAATCTGTTTTATTGATTGTGTTTGTCTATTATACTTCATCAAATGTCTGACAGATCTATTTTGAGGTATAACATTCCTATTAATATTGTCATTACAATTCACATTAGCAAATCTTAAAAATGTTTTTTCTACGTCTTCACGTTTATTCATAGTTATATATCTCATTTCACTTAGTAGATTCTCATTATAACCTCTGCATTGAAAATCTGTTGTTATATTATCCATCTCTTGACAGAGCTCTTTGTCTTTAGTATTCAATGTACTGGCCTGCAGAAATTGACTATATACTATGCTCTTAAATGTGGAACCTGGATGCATACTCTTAGATATGCGTTCCAACAATAAATCTGTATCTACTAAAGGGACACATCCTTGCTATAATTGTATCTACTGTAGTGAAGTGAATACAGATGTTACATTTTTGCACCTTATTTCTAAATTGAAGCTTGAATTTAGGGCTTATGCCACATGTCAAACAGAAAATGTAGTATACTTTGCTAACTGTGTAGCCTGTGATTGTTTTTATATAGGAAAAACTAATTTGAAGTTAAAACAAAGGATATGTCCATAGTTGTTAGAGATGCATAGAGGAGTTGAAACTAATGCATTGTATAAGCATATTCAATTGATGGGAAGTACCCATAGTTTTAAATTTCGTGTTATTCAGGTAGTGTATGTAGGAAAACATGGGGTTGACATTAAACTTCTTACTGAGTTACCAGAATGTAAATGGATAGATTATTTTAGAGCAGATAATAGTCTAGGCCTTAATAGTCAGAATAGTTTAAAACCTATATGATTGTATTTAAACCGGGCCATATGTATATATTCAATATTTTGTGTATATTTTTATGTGACCTTCTTTGTCATTATCTGTGTGACCGATATGTTTATACATATTTTATATGTTTTTTAAATGTTATTGTCATAAGACTTATTTTTTAAGTGATTTTAACATGTGACTATGTCTCTATGCCTAACAGTATTTTGATTGGATGGCCATTCATTTAAAAGTGACTATTTCTTAGTATGTTGAGTATGCATTGAAAAAGAGCTTTGCTTGAAAGCTTTGCGGTTCATCTATCTGTTCGTTTATTAAAGACTTGACGGTGTACCTCTTGCTTGTTTTTTTGTACTTTTTACGTTTAGCAGCTGTGGAGTATTTTAGTTCCAGGACATGGTATTTGCTGTTTGTAAATGTATTTCACTTTGTGTTTTTATCTGTTGTGAGGATTTTCTTCCCTAGTATATAATTACTTATCAGCTACTGTGAAATTTTTTGTGTGTTTTTGTTGAACGTTTCTCCCCAACTCATTGCAAAATATTTGATCTATTGCAGGGTGTTCTCCTCTTGCTTATAGTCACTCAGCTACTGTTTAAATATTCTCCCCGAGCCTTCACTGAAAATGGGCCATTGGCTTAATTATACTTTCCCAGTTATCAAATGACAAATAAGTGCTGTATGACCAACAAGCCCAAGGCCTGGTTTACAAACTCTAGAGGAGAAAACAGGGCCTTGGACCCTCTTCTTTTCCTCTACTTCCTTTTCTAGACCTGGCTAGCTCCAACCTCCACTGTCATCGAGGCAAGTCTTCAAGTTTCATATGGCCTTGTCCCTTCTGATGCCAGCAAAGTTGTCCATGAGGACAGCTCCCTTGGTTCCCAGTATCAGTCCTGACTTTTAGTAGGGGCTGTTGCAGGAGCAGTTTTTATGAGGTTTGTCCCCAGACTGGACAAGCATTACAAGGCACAGTTGGCTTTAGATGTAATCTTCAGTCATGTTCCAGAGATCATCAGTCTTTCCCTAGAAAGAGGTCCATTGGTAGATTAGTGTAGTTCATTGGAGTTCTTGGCACAAGCCAGCCCAGACTGTATCGCTGAGAGAGGTTATAAATGATCTGTGTTTTTGTAGATGGCTGGGAAGTTACTTCCATCTCTTTGTAGGCCCGGTAGGCATGGACAGTATTTGCCTCATTCTGTACCTTTTAGACTTCATCCGGTGGATTTGTTTCATACTGTTTTGGATTGTCACCTTGCAGCCAATCAAGCATTTGCTTCTTAAAAAAGTCTATGCATGCTATCACTATACTTGATGGACACCTTATGGGACATGATTGTTTGGTGGTCTACATAGACTTACAGTTTGCTGTAGGTTGGCATCTCTTCCAGTGCAGTGTAACCGTTTGGGCTGTGTTCTAACACTAGAGTTTTCACCAAGGTGTTAACTGTTGTAGCTGAATTCTTACAATTTGTATTTGAGACAAGGGTGTCAAGAAATTGATCTTGAGAACAATGTTCAAAAGTCGAATCTTAACAATCCCGTCAAGAGCTCACAGCTACTTAGTTATAATACAAAAAGACAAACATTTTTGTAGTTCATGGAGCTACTGCTGCTCCAGTGCTCTGTCACTTACAGAAAAAATAGCTTAGGAGCATGATGGGTTTTATAGCTTTGAAAGTCATAAAACATTTAGTGTATTTACAGTGGTATCTGGAAGCTAACTGTAATTCTGTTGGTCTACAGCATTAATTCAGCACTACAGTTTGCCTTTTTGTATGGCAGCAAGGAGTGTTTTACAGCTTTTAATAACTGTTTTAGCTTCTCGCCTTAGTTCTGTGGTGGTCACTGTGTATGCTGTAGCAAGAGACCACAGCATGATATTGTGCGCAACAAAACTTTTGTATTGTTTAGATTTTAGAGAAGCGCATGACAAAGTTGTGTTTTTCTTGATTTTGGAGGATAAACAATACACTCTATGTACTGTTTTAGCTTCTCGCCTTAGTTCTGTGGTGGTCACTGTGTATGCTGTAGCAAGAGACCACAAAATGATATTGTGCACAACAAAACTTTTGTATTGTTTAGATTTTAGAGAAGCGCATGACAAAGTTGTGTTTTTCTTGATTTTGGAGGATAAACAATACACTCTATGTACTACAAATATGTTTTTATTGTGTTATTTGGTTTTATTAAAGGACCATTCTTAATTGGCCAGTAATGTTTTCTACCTTCATGGAAGAATGGTCTTCTGCCATTTTATGCTTTGTGAGTTTTGTGCATCTCACATGACCATATGTTTTGCATCCCTTTTTAATACTTTAGCATTAAATCTATTATATTATATTATATTATATTATATTATATATCTATTATTATTTGATTTGCAGAAAACATTCTTGCTAGTGGCATGGGATGACCTGGTGGGCTATGAGAATGTGCTGCTTATGTAACCATGGATTATTAATTGCATGTGTCTGTATCCACAGATGTGGAGCTTTTTAGAAAAAAAGCTAAATTCTGAGAATCAAGGAGAATACTCGTATAAGATCACCCGGTAAGGTATGAACATATTTATATTTATTAATTTTTTTAATTTATTTATTTGAAAAAAATTACAAGGTAGTACTAGTTTACCATACACGTGAAAACACAATCAATATTAATATAAGGCATGCAGTAAATAAGTATTACTGTTTAAAAGTTTGACAAGAATTCTAGTACAAAATAGACCTATGCAATCATATTTACATAAATGTTTACAAAACAGCAAATCATATTGATTGCCAAAGCTATAAAATATATATGTAAGTGTTATACTTAACTTAAAACATTTACATTTATCCTGGTTATACTTACAAAAAGTTGATAGAATCAGTATTGCATTTTGCATCTCTGTACTTCATTCTAACATTTACTTCAGTGATGCTTTGTAGTACATGAGTTCATGGCAGGTTGTAATTTAAAAAGCCAAACTTATTTTAATTGTCACATAAAAAGATGTAACAAATTTACATAACTGTAATCTTTGTAAGATGTTAGCACCTACAAGAGCACATGGTGAACAGTTTACATTGAAATTTGAAAAATGTAACTGATATGGAACGTATAATGCACGTATGTTATATTTTAATGTATATATCAATGCTTTAAAAAAGAAAATTTTTACAATTATTTCCAAACCGAGAACCAGTACATTCTTTAACACCTTGATTAAATTATCACTTAAGACATAGGCAAACATACATTAAAAGGAAAGAAAATGAACCATTTTAACATTTCCATTTAAATACAATATACATCACACATATTTTCTTTGCTGCTATCATCAGTCCAACAGTACAAAAAAAGTTGAATTCCTGCCTTTCCATAAATCTCACTCCTCCTCCTCCTGAACATTATTCTGCCTGTATTGTTCCCACAGTTTCCATTTATTTCTATATAATTTGCTCTTTCCCTTTTCTAAAGATTCCTCTTCAGTTCTTTTATCTCTTTTATAATATTCAATACCTCTGAATTTTATTTCACTTTGAGTTGCATTTTTGCAGTAATTGCTTTTTTGGCAACCAACAAAGTTAAAGTTTATAAGGCCTTACTATGTTTACACAATTCAGATTCTGTATCAGAGCTCAACAAAATATTTTACTTACTTAAAACCATTTGATCACCCAGTATTTCTGATATTGTTCTCTGTGAGGAATTTTTTAAATTTACTAACTCATCACACCCCTAAAACAAATGTTCCTAGTTACCTCTTTCTTCACCATCATACCTCCAACATTTGCAGTCTACCTAAGGAAAACTCTTTTGAAGTCTGCTTGGGGTATAAAATTGCCTATGCAAACATTCCAAAGAAAGATCCTAAACCATCTGAAGTTGGTTGCATACTTGGGGTCTTTCCATTGTTTTCTTGTAAATTGCTTTCCCAGTCTCTCTTCCCAGTCTTTTCTAACCTCCTCTGATTCTTATAGTTATCATGCAATATTTTATATGCCCTAGTAATTATCACTTTTTAACAGCTGCTTCTTTTCTAGATTCAACTAAAAACTGTACCAGAACAGGTCTTTTACTCAAAATTCCTGTATCCCTTTCTTTTTGCCTGTACTCGGAGATCAAGCCCTCATAGGGAAGGTAGTCTCTAGCCTGCAATCCAAATGTCTTATTGGCACCATCCCACTCTGTTACCCTTCCTGTTTGAGTTATTTGTTCCCAATATCTTGGTTCCTTTCCCAGGGTTCTCCATTAAATTCCAGTCCCCTCTTACCTATTTTCTGTACTCCTGCTTGCAGTCATCTCTGTTGGCAAAATCTCCTTTCTCCATTCTTGTATTGGCATAGTTCTTAGAATACTTTCTGCTACTTTATGAATATACTATTCTGTACGGTTGCTGTTATTAATATTCTCCTTAAGGATCTGCATCCAAAATCCCACTCTGTCTGTATTTCTTGAACTTCTTCCTTACTTCACCATTATCCCTTTCCACTTAGAATTACAACTGTCTGCTTGTGTTATGTAACTGAGCCTTAACTGTGCAGATCTAAAATATCCCTTCAAATGAGGGAAACCTAAACTATCTTGTTCTATTGGAAGGATCCGCTTATCCCAGTTAACTCTTGTCATTTATTTTCCTCCCAAATAAATTCCTTCCATTCTTTATTAATTCTTGTCTACAACTTTTCAGGTTGATAAAAGTATGCCTGACCTGCATACAAGTCTAAAGAGACTATAAACTTTTTCACTGCTTGTATGTTGAAATAAGAGTTTCCAGTTTCTAAATGTTTGTATTCTCTTTTGTGTAGTCTCTTCCTACATCCTAGGCTGCAATAACAAAGCCTTTTTTTTAATTCATACTCCTAAATACTTCATCTTATCATGTCTGCATAAATATGGGGATTACTGAATTAATTTGTGTGTGGGTGCATAATTTATGGCTATAGCCTTTGTTTCATCCTCATTAATTTTATATCCTGAAAAGACATAAATGTCTCACAAAGTTCCACAACACTGAGATGTCCTTTTCTGGTTTTGTCAGATTGAGAATAATATTTTCTGCAAATAAAGCCAACTTTTCTTGATTGGTTACTATACCAGTTATATCCTTGTATTTCTGAGTGCCTTATTTTCTTTACCAATGGCTCTAAATATAAAGCAAATAACAAAGGTGAAAGAGGACACCCCTTCCTAGTTCCTCTGTTCAAACACAGCTTATCTGAGAGAAACTCTCACTTTACTTCTTACTTTCAGTCCTTCATATATCTTTCTAATTAACCTTATTATTTTTTCAGGGAATGCATATGCTTCCAGTGCCCTACTGATCAAGACCCACCAACAGCAGAGGGATTTTCTTACATTCTGCTTCCATCTGGATTATCATTTATCTTACATTATTACCTATTAATGTTGTCAAATGTGTGTCTCCCCTCCACAAAACCACACTGATCCTTATCTATCAATTTTGTCAACACCTTTGCCACTCTTTTAGCTAGTATAAACAGAAACACTTTATAATCATGGTTTAAAATTGAAATGGGTCTATAAGTCAGTGAGACTGAGGGTCTTTTTCATCTTTAGGTAACACAGCCACCACAGCTTTATTCTAAGATGTCAGTGCTTCCCTTCCTTTTAAAATACTCTTAAACAAACTCTTTCAGATCTTTGTCATTCTTCCCTTCTAATTTCTAAACTTCCACAGGAATGATATCTGTTTCTGGAGACTTTTTTGAAAATTGGTTTTGCATCACTGTTTTTATCTCATTGTCTCCTATTTTAATTATTAGTTGTTGAGCCTTGTCTGTGTCTAACTTTGGCATAATTAAGTCTTCCTTAAATATTTCCATTTCTATTCCTTCTTGATTTCCATGTATCTCTGCTTTATACAGATTTTCATAAAATTTCTAGAATATCTCTAAAACCTGTACAGGATCTCTGGTTATTTTTCTTGGTGTAGGTTATTTAAGTTTGGAGGCAACTCTCTTGGCGTTCTGTTGCCTAAGTTTCTGTGCTAAAAGTTTTTGTGCTCTGGATTTGCTATCAAAAATAGTTGCTTAACTGCAATTTTTCATTCAGGTGTCATTTATTTTCTCTTTAGCACTCTGCATTTGCTCCTCCTCTTGTTCGGTGATATTTCCTTTATTCTGCAATACTTTCCCCTTTGTCAGTTCCTGTAAGTAATTTCTTTTACTTCTTAAGCATCTCTCTTTCTCTTTTATTTTGACCCAGTTTTGTTCTATAGCTATAACTTCTGAAGATATTTTTATCTTCCTTAATAGCTCTCAAATAATTTCAGCTACCCATTTGTGACACCCCTGCACTGGGCCAGTAATCAAGGAGCCTCAATCCTCACCAATGGCAACAGCTAGGGGACGTGCACACTGGGAGGATAGGTACACTCACAATAAAGTGCAATTTCCCTTTAGAGCACACAGAGATCACAGTCAGTCTGGGGCTGGTTTCTCCCGATCCCCAATAAGACTCCCCACTGGCGCAGCTATAGGGTTAAGATCTCAGCTGAGGGGCCAAGCCAAGGCCTCCATCACCCTCTCTGTCCAACCAGTGCTTCGGGTCCCTGCCCAAGTAGCACACACACACACACACACACACACACACACACACACACACACACATGCACACACACGTGGCACAGGTTTACTAGCTATGCCCCCTTCTGCCCAGACTATAAGGTAGTTTCCACTGCCAACATCCCCTACTTATCAGATACTATGAGGCCCTTACAAAGGGTGCCCAATCCTACTGTGTAATGTTATTGTTCTCCAAATGGTAGTCTGACCAAGACTTGCAAGGCTATTTAGGAGTGGCCTCTACAGTGCCACCAAATACATATGCAAGTACTTTAAGAGCTTAAATATGTCTCACAATTATCAGCCACAAAGATAGGTTTAAATATATTTAATAATAAGAACAAGAAAATACTCAGTCAATCAACATAGTAAATTCAGAGTTCAAAATCGCAGGAAATATTTTAAGACAAGATTGCAGGACAGTCTCAAATAAATACAGAAACATTTAAACTAATCTTTACTATATTCCTATCTATATCTAAGAGAGATACTGTGCCCTAAATCTTACAGCAAGCAAGTGCAGATGATGATGATGATGATGATGATGATGATGAGTGGATGTTCTTGCTAGGTCCAAGCCAAAATACAAAATCCACAGTCTCTCTCTGAGAGAATTCTTAAATTAATATCACATATTCCTGCTGGGTTAGCTTGGATGACATCACATTTTGTCACCTGACTTAGTTCCCAAGCTAAACACCTCATTGTGGTATTTGACATCTCCTTGTGAAAATACATAGCCTTCAGATGTTCACAGTTGAAGACATAAAACGATAAAACACTTACAAAACAATGCAGAAGGCACCCTAGTTCTAGACATCCTTTGTCCTTGCTGCATTGAAACTAACTTTTATAACACAATCACAAAACAGTTTAATTTCAACTTATTTTCTTGAAGTTTTGCAAGTTAACTCTGTATGTTCCACTTTCTACTATTAAAACATACATTTACACAGGTATATAGTTTATTTGCATTTGTGTTCTTTTCCATAGGGTACAGTGTGGACACATCCTTGAAGCTCAGTACTGTACAAACCCTGTTCAACACAAACTTCTGTACCAGTAGTTTTATATACACATAACATATAGTTGTAATACATTTGGTAACACAAGCAGTTGCATCACGGTGGTATTCACAAATGACATATAACTATTTACAAAATTCCAGATAGCTGGGCTGGCAGTGTCTCCTTTTGTTACATTTGTATATAAATCATATTAATATACTCAAATGATATTTAATTATTTACAAAATTCCAGCTAGCTGGGCTGGCAATATTTCCCTTGTGTCATACCATTCCTTAAATGTTGTCTCTTTTTAACAGGTAGGTGGAAAAACACCAGTGTCTCCTTTTTACTTCTACCCTGCATTTTTATCTTAGTTTTTTATTCTTGCATGATCAGAAATTGTTATTGGATATGTGTTGAAGCTTTCAATTAAATGCACATGTTCCTGTGAAAATAAAATTTCTGTCTAGTGTAGCCCAGTTATTATACCTCTGGGAGTAATAAGTAAATTCTGTTTGAGTTCCTATTACTGAATTCACATCTTCCATACCAAACATTTTCATAAAATACTTCAGAAATCTACCCTCTT
This sequence comes from Protopterus annectens, assembly GCF_019279795.1. Classification (NCBI taxonomy): domain Eukaryota; kingdom Metazoa; phylum Chordata; order Ceratodontiformes; family Protopteridae; genus Protopterus; species Protopterus annectens. The sequence goes on along the minus strand of NC_056738.1, from coordinate 577,015,074 downwards.
TTATTGCAAATCAAATTCCAGTCCTCACCTATAAATAATATTCCCTGCTGAAAGCTGATTATTTCTCTCAACATTTTCTTAAACTACATAATAGCAGTTTTCGGTAGAATATAAATACATCTCATTATAATTCTCCCCATTGCTAATGGCCCCTTACTACTTGAAATATATCATTTTGTCTTTTTTTCTCATCTATTACTAATGGAGCCCCTCTAGCAATTACTATAATTACTCCCCTTTTCCTCTGTCCCTGATATTCTGCTGAATATCCATGCTGAACTCCTCTGTCTGTCAAATTCACATGGGTTTCCTGCAGCATTGCTGTTTGCATTCTGAATTTCTTAATATAGTGCAATACTATTTCCTTTTTATCTCTACCCGTAAGGCCATTCAGATTCCAGAATAATATGGACCGCATAGCCATCATGACAAAAAGCTATTGTTCTTCTACTGTACATGACAGTTTTATTTTTTGAATGTGCATTTCCAGCTTTTGTGTTACGTGCATTCACTAATTTTTAGTAGGCTGATCTTTTATACAGTTGTTTTTTCTCATCTCCATTTAAACTTGTGTCACATTTTTCATGGCTTCTTGTTTTAATGAAAACCCTCAAACAAAAAACTAAATACAAAACACCCCATCCCCTATTACCCTGGAACAAATGCACAAAAGTATGTACATGTTCAGAACATGAAGTTTAACCTTCCATAAGGGAACAATTGCCTCAAATTGGTGGCTGTACCTACAGCCATTATCTTACCTAAAATTAAGATTAACCATGCTAAAGAGTTTGCTACAGCCTGTGCTCCCACTTAAACTGATTTCTGTCTGTACTTTTCTTATCCCTCATTCTCTCCCAGATATGAAAAACAGCTAGTATGCTTTCAGGAAACATTAATGTTTAGCCCCAAGAACAATTACACTGGCTATCTTTGTATAAAACTAAATTGTTCACTGTTCTGTTAACTGCATTAAAGTATTAAGGCTACTTGGGAAGTGGTTACCTCTTATTCACTTCCTATAATTTCAAACTTAATTTTTTTTTCAGTGAACTTCTTGCCATTGTAATTTTTAAATATTGCATTTCTCTCAGCAAAGAATACTCAGAATTCTCAAGATTAGCTGCTTGTACCTTCAGATAGCTTGTCTCTATAGAAACATACTCAGCAATGAGTCTTTGTAAATTTCACAGAGAAAAGAATGCACAGCTGCCCTCAGCTGCAGACATCTCAACTTCACTGAACATTTAAGCTTAGGATTTTTCATGGCTTTTACCATTTTGTCTTATTTTAAAGCCTACATGTCTACAAAAACACCTGTTTACAGCTCAAGTCAAATGTAGTAATCTAGACATTCACCTTTGTAAAATAAAAGAAAAGAAAAAAATATCCTAATTGTACATATAATATAATCAGTGCATTTCACACCCCTTTCACACTCCAGCAGCCCAGGATCACCACATGTGAACATTAAACTTGCTTTCTTCCAGCCAAATGAGAGAGGCAGACATTGACAACATGGCTCAACTGTGGATGTACAAAGCCAGCTGGATGAGAATTGTATGCTTGCAAGTGTAATAAGCAATGAAAATGGTGGGATTACTAAGACTAATTGTGGTGAAGATCATTCCTTTGCAACAATTGATAGAGCAGATATTACTGAATTGGGAGATGAAGTTTCTTCAGATCTGAACAGAAACGATATTCTTGTAATTGGAGATTCAAATTATTAGAGGAACTGATACTTGCATTTGCAGAGAATATAATAAACATAGAATAGTGTATTGCTTACCAGTAGCAAAAATAGAGGATGTGAGACGGGCCTTACAAGACTTTAATGTAAGGAAGTACAAATCTGTTATTCATGTCTGTACAAATTTCTTACAACTATACTGTCTGTACTAAATGTCGTGATGAAGCTATATTCAAAATTCTCCTCTTTGTTTAACTTTATAATCTGATCACTACTTAAGTTGTCACTATTAGAATCCAAGTTTAAGGGACTAAGGTCTAATGTATCCAAAGTTCTTTCGTCCCCTAGGATCGGTGGCCTTTTAAAACTGACCTTAGTCCCTTAAAGAGGAGAAATGTACTATTTAAGAACTGGGAACTGATAAAACAAGACAAATTATTGGTGGAAAAACTAAATTTGAGACCAAGAACTATTTTTAGGAAAGGCAATAACCTAAAAAATATATTGGAAGCCCAAAATCATAAGAACATACATAGACTGATAGGTATGGCTAATTGTGGTTGTTGTAATATGTGTAAATATATTAACACAGGTTACACATTTAACATTAATGGTAGGAAATTTTACATGAAACACAATCTAAATTGTAATTCAAGAATGGTGATTTATGTTGCCCTATGTTCCCTTTGTAAAGCATTCTATATAGGGAAAACTGAGCGAAGGCTCAGAGATTGGATATACGAACATATTTATGCCATGAATACTAACAAAAGTGATAATGCTCTCGCTAGACACAAGTTAACGTATCCAGGCCATAATTTTACTTTTAAAGCTATTGACCAAATTCAACATAATATTCGGGGTGGGCCCTTTAACTTGTTACTTGAGGAGTGCGAACTTTCATGGCAAATAAGATCTAATGCCTTTTGCGAACCAGGGTTAAATGACCATTGCAACATTATATGTCTTTTAAAATTAAGGAGTTTAAAAAGATAGTGTATAATATTTGAGTTATGCCTTCATCACCCACTGTTTATAGCTGTGGAATGTATTATATATGCTCTTCCAGTTAGTGTCAGGAAATTTGTTATAATAATGAACATAGAAATATGGCTTATGTTATTATTTTATTACTTTTCATATATATATATTTTTTACTTGTTATATATGTACAAGTAGGTGTTTTAGTGATGTTTTTAAAAGTAATGTAAAGGTTTTTTATATGACACATTAAGAATGTTGTAACATCTTTTCAGAACTTCTGAAATCTTTACGTGAAAGTTTCTGATTAGTTAAAATTTGATCACATGATGGTCTCGCTTGTTATTTAAATGGTCTTGTGAATGTAATGTGAAATCTGAAGAAGTTGCCTTAATCAAGGCGATGAAAAGCGCTTTATTAAACCTGTTTTATTCGTTTACACGTTTCTTTTCTGCGTTGGATTAGTGTGCCGGGAGACCTTTGATATATATACTTTTTATCAGGCATGGGAGTGGTTTATTGTGCTGTAAAACAAAGTGTTATTGGTACACATGTTAAATTCACATCCCTTCCCCCATCAGTGTGACATTCGAGCTGGTCCTGCCCTACCTAGTAGCTGTCATAATAATATAGAGCCCTAATGTACTTTAATGGTACATCTTATTTAACCAAATTATTAACCATCCTACCGTAGTCACCACTGTCTCTCACTTGCTGAACTGGGGTGGCTTGAACTCCCTCAACTCCTTCAGTGGTATCAACTCTCAACCGCCCACAAACTAGTAAACCATCCACTAAATGTCCCATCCCTCCAGAATCCACTCCAACCCTATCGCACCACCAGACCACGAAGATCCAGCAACAAAAATCACTTGCAGATCACTAAAGCCAATAACTCTGCTGGTGAAGCACTATTCTCGTGCACCATAGCCAAATTATGGAACTCACTCCCACCCACAATTACCTCCGTACCATCATGCACCAACTTCAAAACTTTATTAAAAGCGCAACTAAAAACATGCTGGCTATGCCCTTGCAACTCCCACTCTAATATCATCCACCCCATCCAACTACTAGCTTTCTTTCCACTCCACTAACTACCTTGATTATAGCAAGCTCAGATGCTCATAAGCCTAGTACATATTATACAGCAGGAACTTCTCATTGTTACATTTGTTAACGCCAGTTATGTACTTCACAGATAAAGATTCTAGTTGTCTACTGATGTACTATGTTCTTCATCTGTAAATATGTTGTAAGTAATTTCTATGTTAAATTGTTAATCGCTATGTAATCCAATGTAACTACTGTCTGTTTATTTTACTGTGGAGCTTTTCTCCCCGGGCCTCTGCTGAAAATGGACCCACGTCCAGTCGGACACTCCCGGTCAACAAATTTAAATAAATAAATTAATTAAGTAGATTATTAAGTCTGTGATTTTATACAAGGCAATATACTACATGGCTGGAAATATATCAACCTTAGTTCATTTTGCAATCAAAAATTACATATAAATATATACATATACATTTTGCATGTAAAAATCAGTTTATATTTTCATAACCTATTGTTAACAAAGAGTGCTTTCGTCCTTCTAGACTTCTACAGGTCTGTGTACAAGAATCCTAAAAACCTATATAATTGTATAATTAGTTAGTATTGTTATTACCATCATTTTGAATAAAGTGGAAAAAAGAACTAGAAAAAACCCCAGAAAAAATAATAAAAATAAAAAAAAAATATATATATATATATATATGTATGATAATAGAAACAAAATATACACTTACATTTCAAATGATTTAAAATGGTATTTAAAACCAATTTGTAGAAAAAAATAAAATAAAATTAGTCATGTAAACAATGTGGCAATTTTCTAAGTTCCAGTGCACTTTTAATTGAACAGTAGTAGTTTAGTCCAGGCTTTCTAAAAGAGTTCAGCTTTAATTGCCACATGAGTTCATGTTTCTTCAGAATATTCGGGATGTCTCCTTCAAGATCACCCATGTCTATGTGATCCAGGATCTGGAACTTAAAACCTGTGTGTCTTTTATGAAGAGAAAGGTGTTTGGCTAGTGCATTATTTTTACATCCAGAGCGGATTTCTGACAGATGACATGAAATCCTTCGCTTGAGTTTATTTGCAGTCTTGTCCACATAGAATGCATCACATTCATTGCACTGTGCCCTGTAAATTACTTTTTTAGTGTTACAGTCACCCCCTGCACTGGTTTTAATGATCTTCTTTAAATAAGGGCAATAAAAACTATCACCTTGCTGTATAAATATATAAAATGTACAATTAGTTTCACATCTTTTAGTGCTTTTCCCACATGGTCTAAGTTTGAATTCAACAAAACTTCTAATATTCCTGGCCTTCCTATAAACAAATGATGGGGCTTCACCTAAGATGTTCATCAGAAAAGGGTTTCCTGTGACAGTGTCCCAGTTTTCTTCAATAATATTTTTGATACTGTGATAATCCAAAGTATATGTCAGGATGCAGCTATTTTTGCATTTGTTATTCTCTGTGGGATTACATAACATTTTTCTACTGGGGAGGTTGAGTGAAGGTGCTTCAGTCCTTTTCAGTTCTATAATGGGTTCCAGGATGTTTTTTAACATCTGACTTTCATAGCCTCTCACTAGAAAATCATTCTCTAAGTTGTTCAGGTTTCTCAAAAATGGTTCCATCTCTGTGGTAATTCAAGCTAATCTATAGCCTTGTGATTTCACTACATTATACTTGTTTTTTGTAGGATGTAGACTTTTACTGTGGAGTAATAAGTTAACCCTCGTTGGTTTTCTGAATAGATCAGTGATGATTCTGTTATTGTTGGTGTCCTTGGAAATATGCGTATCTAAGAAAGTGGTTGAAGTACAGCTATGGGAAGAGGTAAACTTCAAGAAGGGGGTTGTTTGATTGAGGTAAGTAATAAAATCTCCAAGCTGCAAGGTGTCACCTTCCCACACAATAAAGACATTGTCAATAAAACGTAAATAGCATGTGATATGCTGCATGTAGTCTGTGTTGTTTAACACAAAGTCCTCCTCCCATTTGTCCAGGGCTATGTTAGCTATGCTGGGAGCCATGGCAGCCCCCATTGCTATACCAGTTTTTTGTTTGTAGTGTTTGCCATTGAAAGTAAAGAAATTGAAGTCCAGTACAAGATTAATGGGCTTGCTTAACTTTTGCAGTTGTGCCTGTGTACCCTGATTATGTTTCTTAAAAGACCCCATAGCTGCTGTTATACAGTAATTGTGAGGGAGCACTGTGTACAAGGATTCCACATCAATAGTTACCAAAATACTGTCAGCTTCCACTGTAATGTTTTTTATTTTCTTTAAAAAATCCATTGAATCTCTTATGTATGACTTATTCTTTTCTGCTAGAGGTTTCAGAAAGTAATCAAGGTAAATGGCTGTGGCTTCAGTAAGGGAACCTCCACTTGCTACCACCGGTCTATAAGGTGGGTCTTCTCTGTTCTTGTGTGGCTTTGGTATTCCAAAAAAGTAAGGTAAACGTGGGCATGGGCTCCATAAATAATTATAAAGATTTTCAGTGATAAGTTTTTCTTCCCATAATGTGGTGAGATTAGTGTTCCATAAATCATATGCGCTTTTTATGTCATCCATGGCAAATAACTCATAAAATCTGATCTGAAGTAGTTAACTTCATTTGTGCATCAACCTATGGGTCTTCGGATCCATATCGGATCCGAGCTGGCAGTTTCCAACAGCATAGATCCGAGCTCCAAGCTCCTCCCCCTACCCATAATCCCCTGCCAACCCTACCTGACCTCAGATCTAGTTTGCCGCAGTTTCATCAAGCAGCTCGATCACTGAGTTCCAGGCTTTAGCGTTTTTTGTGAGAAAAATTTACTGTTTTTCTCTCCTTTTTCTATAATCTTTAGTGTGCGTGTGTTGTGTACAGGTCCCTCATAATTTTTAAACCAGTCTGTTAATTTTCTTGATAGTTTTCCTTCCCCACCCTCGTTAGTGCATTAGGGAGTGTGCTGTGTGTTGGGGCCTAGCGTGTGTGTTTCTTTTCAGTATGTTGGAGGCCCCAAAACCTGTTTTCTCCAAGTGTACCAAGTGTGGCCATAAGCTATCCCCAGCGGATGGCCACACTCGGTGCGTGTTGTGCCTTGGGGTTGGACACCTGTCTTCAGGTTGCTCCATATGTGCGGCGATCAACCCCAGGGCACTTAAGGACCAGAAGGCTAAGCTGATTCTGGTGGGACTGCTGCCCCCGGACTCAGCTTCGGCCTCCGGTCCCATGGTGGCTCCTGACGCGGCTGCGGCTACTGCCACTCCTGCCTCCCTTCCCACTCAACCTCCCACTTCGGGCCAGGAGGATAGGAAGTCCAGGAAAGAGAAGCGGAAGGAGAAGCACCACAAGTGGCGGGCCGCGGCCTCTTCATCGGCCCCACTGGCTAAGCGGTCTTCTCCCTCCAGGACTTCCAAGCCTTCCCCCCCCCCCCTTGGCTCCGGTCTCCTTGTTTTTCACCGGGACCGAAGGAGGAGGAGGCCCGGCCCCCATCGAGGTCATCGAGGCGGCACTCCTGTCCCGCCTCGGTGGCCTCATCCAGATCCACCCGAAGCCTGACGGATGCATACTTGGACCGGATGATGAGAAGATTCCTACAGACCCAGCTGCAGATGGGAGTGCTCCTGCCCCCCCCCCCTCCGGGGGGGAGCTCGACCCTGTTTTTTGCCCCGATTGCTCCTTCTCCGACCCGCTTCCTGGGTTCGGAGACTTCGGAGCCGGGTAGCATTGGTGCCGGGGGGGTGTCAGCGCTGACAGTATCGGGTACTTCGGCCCCGACAATGCCCTTGAGTTTGTTGGGTCCCTTTTCTTCGGATCTGAACTCTCGGAGCTGAGAGCTGAGCTTTGGATCCGAGGGTTTCAGTGTGCCTTCAGTTCCACCCAGGTCGGAGCATACTGGACCTTCGGATCTGACAGCGTCGGCTCCGGCTCCGATCCGCCCATTGGATCTGAGGGAGGGTCTGCTCTCGGATCCCAGAGAGAGCGGCTCTCCTTCGGCATTCGACGTAGTGGAGAGGGTCCTGTCGAGGGATTCCAGACCCCCGGCCTTGGCTATGGCTCCACCCTACACTCCATCTCAGATGGGTCCGACTTCCATCAGCCAGTCCCAGGGACAGCCTGCTCCGATGTCCCAGGTCGTTCCGTTGGAACATGATGTTGCTGGTGAGGTCTCCTCGGACAGCCCCCCCGTCTCCTCGGACAGCCCCCCCGAGGAGGTTCCTCACAAGCGCAAGTGCAAGAGGAGGCACTTGGACTCCCCTGAGTCCTTGACCAGGGACACAGATTTGGAGGAAGGGGAAGGTTCCCCAAGATCACCCCCCGAGGATGTCTCATTTGGAGACATCATGGAGATGCTCAGGATTAGGAGGGGGGTGGTCTGCCCCAAAGCCTACCTCGGACGAATCTGTGTTCCTGGAGGAATTTGAAGCAGGCCCGTCTACCTCTTGAGTGTCCCCTCCAGCTGACCCCCTGGTAGATCTGATCACTACCAGGGCGTGGAAGGAGCCGGACACTGTGGAGCCAGTCCCAAAAAGACCTGATAAAATACTCAGTCCACCTTTCGACAGATCACACTGGAGAAAGAGAACCCCTGTAGATGCCATGTTGGTGACGGTGGCCACTAAAAGGGAATTAGCCCACGAGAGTCCCTCGGTCCATTCTCCAGACAAGGAATCTCGGTCGATGGATCTCTTAGGGAAGTGGGTTTTTAGTTCAGCTACCTTCTCAGTGAGGTCACTGAACTACATGGCACATGTCATACGACTGCAGCGAGACCTTATCAAAGAGTACGCCACGTTGCCCCCGGAGTCCATGTCGGCTGAGGACAAACAGTTGTAGTCTTCCCAAATGGCCACTCTTAGGTCTATTTCGAACACCTCTATGCAGTTACTGTCCCACGCCACGGAAGGGGCCGCTAGAGCTAGCGGAGCAGGCGTCGTTATGAGGCAACAGGCCTGGCTCCGCCACTGTGATTTCGCGGAACCCTTTAAGGCGTTTTTCACTAATGCCCCTTTCAATGGTTCTGCCTTCTTTGGCAAAACCGTACATGATACCTTGGTCCAGAGTGAGAAGGATGGGAAGACGTTGTCTGCCATTGGAGTCCGCTTCTCTGCTCCCCAGAGGTCCTTTTCCAAGAACCAAAAGGGACAGAAGAAGATGTGGTTCTGGAAGTCGCAACAGCCCCGTTTCGCTCCGGACCCCCAGTCCTTCCGCGGCAGAGGAGGACAGGGTGGACGCCGCCCTAGAAGCAGAGGGGGCCCAAAGAACTTTGGGTCCAGAGAACCGTTCTCTGACTGGCCCACGCAACAGCCCTGAAGGGTTACCCGACTGCTCCACTCTGGAGGCAGTCGGTGGGTGCTTCTCAAGGCACCTAGCAGCTTGGGAGTCCATCACGACTGACCGCTGGGTGCTTTGCATCATATCCAGAGGTTACCAGATCCCATTCTCTCATTTCCCTCGCAATCCCAAGCACCTCCCCAACGTCCCACCCGAGCAGAGGGAGGCCGCAGCTGCGGAAATCCAGCAGCTGCTAGAAAAAAGAGCCATCCAGCACATCCCCCCAGACCAGTACGGATCAGGCTTTTACTCCAGGTTCTTCTTGGTGCCAAAAAAGACGGGGGACTTCAGACCGATCTTCAACCTATCCCTCTTGAACCTGTCAGTAACTAAGGAAAAGTTCCAGATGGTCACGCTTCAATCCATTCTCCCCCTCCTGCGGAAGAACGACTGGATGTGCTCTATAGACCTCAAAGATGCGTGCTACCACATTTTGATGGACAGACGATCCAGGAGGTTTCTCTGCTTCCGGCTAGGAGCCAGCCATTACCAATTCAGGGCCCTTTCCTTTGGTCTCAACACAGCCCCCAGGGTGTTCACCAAAGTTCTGTCGGTGATAACGGCCCACCTGCGACTGCAGGGCATTCAGGTTTTCCCATACCTGGACGACTGGCTCCTGACCGCCCCCAGAAGGCATCTACTCTGCGCAGCCAGAAAGTCCTTTCTTCACCTAGTGACCTGGCTGGGGATCACTATCAACATAGAGAAATCTTCCTTTTCTCAAACTCAAACCATAGATTTCATCGGAGCCAGGTTGGACACAAACAGGTGTCTAGCCTTCTTAACTCCAGACAGAGTGCGGACTTTAAGACTCCATGTGCGGGCCATCCTCCTACCCCAGGCACCCCCGGTGGAATTGGTCCTGTGGGCTTTGGGTTCGATGGCGGCCACCATCAACCTATTGCCGATGGCATGTCTGAACATGAGAGTCCTGCAATGGACTCTCCAAGTTCAATGGTCTTTTCTGCAATTCCCCCTGTACCACCCTATTCCCCTCAGCAGGGTTTGCAGGAAGGCCCTCTTATGGTGGCTCCAATCCCCGGACTTCCAGAAGGGGCGCTCCTTTCCTATGTCCCCTCCCCTAACCACGGTGACCACGGACGCCTCTCGCCTTGGGTGGGGGGGGGCATTGTGCGGGCAGGACAGTCCAAGGCACGTGGAACAGCACAGAGACCTCTCTGCATATCAATGTCCTAGAGATGAAGGCGATGCTTTTGGCATTGCAAGCACTACAGAGCCTTCTTCCCGTAGGAACGATTGCAATCCAGACAGACAACATGGCAGTGGTCTGGTACATCAACAAACAGGGAGGAACCAGGTCTTATCCCCTTTGTCGAGAGGCCATGAGAGTGTGGGAATGGGCGAGTTCCACCAACCTCTTTCTCATATCGATGCACATTCCGGGACGGTCCAACATTTTAGCAGACAAGTTGAGTCACACCATCCCCTCACCGTTCGAGTGGTCTCTGAACCCAGAAGTAGCGAAGCAGATATTCTCCACTTTGGGTCAACCTTGTTGCAATCTTTTCACCTCTCCTTCAAATGCAAAATGCAATGACTACTTCGCTCTAATTCCCCCACCCGGGGAATCCCCACGAGACACTCTGGTGCATGCTTGGCCCCCCGGTCTCCTTTATGCTTATCCTCCTCTTCCACTGATGTTGAAGTTTCTACAGAAAGCCAGTCGGTTGCGGAACAAGATAATCCTCATTGCCCCATTCTGGCCTCGCCAGGCTTGGTTCCCGTATCTTTAGTCTCACCTAGTGAATCCGCCCTGGATTCTGGATCCCATTCCGGATCTTATATCCCATCCATTGGATCTTCCGACCCTGAACCTGGATAACCTCAAGCTCACGGCTTGGTTGATCCAGTTCCAAGGTTAGCTAGGACTCCTGGTATCTCTTCCCAGGTCAAAGCTATTCTGGTGGCGGCGCATAAGCCATCCACCAGAAAGGTCTATGATAGCAAATGGAAATGTTTTTCTGTTTGGGCGGAGCACAGAGATTTAGATCCTTTCACAGCTCCGTTGCCTGCAGTGTTAGATTTCCTATCAGGACTCTTCAATCAGGGCACCAGCTCCTCTACAGTCAAGGTTCAATATACGGATATCTCTCACTACCACGTAGGAAGTGACCTTGGACCGTTGATCTCCTCTAAGTTATGCAAGGCCTTTCTGGAGGGTACTTTCCTACTCAGACCCCCGGTGAAGGAAGCAGTCCCTCCTTGGGACTTAACTTTGGTATTGCAGGCACTTACAGCCCCCCCCCTTTGAACCTGCAGCTTCAGTAGACGGCCTTTCTTGTAGCTATCACCTCAGCTCGAAGGGTTTCCGAACTTCAAGCCCTTTGTGCAAAACCACCTTATTTGTCCTTCCACAAAGACAGAGTCTACCTCAGGACCAATCCCTCCTTTCTTCCAAAAATTGCATCCGAATCGAATATTAATCAGTCCATTAACCTACCAGTTATTTTTTTTCCCCAACTACCAGAACAAAGGGGATATAAGTTACATTCGTTGGATGTGCACAGACAACTGCGCTTATATTTACACAGAACAGCTGGTCATAGGCAATCAGATCAGTTGTTCATTTCCTTTGCCAAATTTAACTTAGGAAAGGCTGTTTCTAAAGTCACACTGTCCAGATGGATTTCTCAGTGTATTCTGTTGGCATATGAAAGTACTGGTCGGCCCGCACCTTTAGGAGTCCATGCCCACTCTACCCGGTCTATCTCTACCTTGGCGACCTTTCATTCTAGACTCTCGTTGGATGATATCTGCTCAGCAGCAACATGGGCTTCGTCTCATACCTTCATTAATCACTACAAGCTGGATATTGTCTCCAGAGAGAAAGCATCCTTTGGCTCTGCAGTGCTCCGGAACATCCTTCCTTGAGGACCGCCCAAGATTTAGGTAGCTGGGGACTCTGTCCCATAGGTTGATGCACAAATGAAGTTAACTACTTCAGATTAAGAAGTTATGTACTCACCATAACGTTCCATCTGAGTAGGTAAACTTCCTTTGTTAGCAACCGACCCCCCCCCCCTCCATCCCCCTGACCTTCGGATGTTCGAGATGTTACCTTCATTATGGCAAGGGTATCTAGCTAGTTTTGCGGGTGATTTTTGTATGTTTATCTAGCTGTGGGCAAACTCGATCTGAGGTCAGGTAGGGTTGGCAGGGGATTATGGGTAGGGGAGGAGCTTGGAGCTCAGATCAATGCTGTTGGAAACTGCGGGCTCGGATCCGATATGGATCCGAAGACCCATAGGTTGCTGACAAATGAAGTTTACCTACTCAGATGGAACGTTATGGTGAGTACATAACTTCTTATTATCCTCCAGCATGTTCTCTATCTTTTGGTTGTAGCTAGTGGTATCAGTCACAAGTATACCTCCTCCCTTGTCTGCCTTCATTACACGCCTGGATTTATCATTGCCTAGCTCAAGCAATTCTTTTCTTTCTCCCTGTGTTAAGTTATAAAGTTTTTTCTTTGGAGGTATTTTAAGCAGTTTCCTGATATCCATCTCACATTTCACTTCAAAAGCAGCTAGTGTTTGATGTAGTGGTGGACAGTAGCTGCTAGGCCTTTTTATTGTTTCATCAATAGGCTTATTTTCAGTGTCATTAATTTTGTCATTAATTTTGCCATGAAACTGTACCCTTAAGTTGAGCTTCCTCACAAACATTTTAAGGTCTGTCAGTACTTGAGCAACCTCACTCCTGCAGCTTGGTACAAAAGTAAGTCCTTTGGACAACACACTTTTTTCCTCCTCAGTCAGTGCTTTAACAGAGTGGTTCCAGATAAGTGGAGCACCTGTTATTGTGGTACCTGTTGGTGTTGTTATTGTACCTGTTATTGTGGCTGTTTCCTCTGTCTGAGCTTGGGACCTGGGTTGTAGTCGGGGTTCCAATCGGGATTGCCCAGGTGTTGTATTTCCCTCACCCCTGTCCACTGTTTGGTTCTCCTGTCTCCCTGGGAGTTTGTGGATAGAGTATGAGACCTCTGGAATTCCTCCTCTGCTTTCTGGAATCTCGGTGGGTTGTAGTAGTATTCTTCACTGTGGCTGTGGTATGGGAGGACCTGGTAAGAGGGACAAGCTCTGGGGCTCTGGTGGTGGTCGTCGTTCTTGTTCTGGTACTGGTGCTGGCTTTGGTATTGGTGTGGTGGTTGATGTCTGTGCTGTCGATATTGGTCTTCCTGAAGAAACTGGTCTCTGTGATGGTGCTGCTGCTCCTGATAGCTGGATTGTCTGTGGTTCCGGTTGTCCAGGTACTCCTGTAATTCGCCCTGTAGAACTCCTTCTGTTCAATTAAAAGTGCACTGGAACGTGGAAAATTGCCACATTGTTTACATGACTAATTGTATTTTATTTTATTTTTTTCTACAAATTGCTTTTAAATACCATTTTAATCATTTGAAATTTAAGTATATATTTTGTTTCCATCATCATACATATATATATTTTTTTATTTTTATTATTTTTCTGGTTCTTTTTTCCACTTTATTCAAAATGATGGTAATAACAATACTAACTAATTATACAATTATATAGGTTTTTAGGATTCTTGTACACAGACCTGAAGAAGTCTAGAAGGACAAAAGCGATCTTTGTTAACAATAGGTTATGAAAATAGAAACTGATTTTTACATGCAAAATGTATATGTATATATTTATATGTAATTTTTGATCGCAAAATGAACTAAGGTTGATATATTTCCAGCCATGTAGTATATTGCCTTGTATAAAATCACAGACTTAATAATCTACTTAATAATTTGGTTAAATAAGATGTACCATTAAAGTACATTAGGGCTATATATTATTATGACAGCTACTAGGTAGGGCAGGACCAGCTCGAATGTCACACTGATGGGGGAAGGGATGTGAATTTAACATGTGTACCAATAACACTTTGTTTTACAGCACAATAAACCACTCCCATGCCTGATAAAAAGTATATATATATATATATATATATATATATATATATATATATATATTTAGAAAGCTTGTGAGGAAATTATTACTCTATTTTTGTTTTACTTGGATCGCGTGTCAGTGTACTTAATAAAGGATTTTCGACTGGAAACAGACTGCCTGCCTTGCTTGGATTACTTTCGAATACTTAGTAATGCTGTAGAATTATATATTTTCTATTATTACTTTTTGACTTGACGAGTTTACATTCGCTACTTCTACTACCATTGTCTGATCTGATTAATATACAGTGATTAACTAGAAATATATGAAATGAAAATCTTCCGCACAGAGAAGTTTCTTAACTGTTTTGTTTTTAGACCCACTACACTTTAGTGGGTTGTTTTGAGACTTCGGGGATACCACGGAGATTACTTGTTTTTTAAATTTACCAGAAACAGACTGGAATAATATTGATTCAACAACATTACTAAGGAAATTATTCAGAATGTGTGTTCAGGACCTGCAATTGCTTCAAATTGTAAACAAAAAACTACCAGGGAACAGAAGATATTAGACATTGTTTGTATTCCTAAACAAGTTACTATTACTTCGTGTCATGTTTTACCTATATCTTTAAGTTTGTTTGTGGTAGCATTTCACTACGGACATTCCTTTACTGTGCTTTTACATTAATTACCAACCTGCTAGCTGACAGATTTGGCACAAACTTCAACCCACCCCCCCGTCCCTAAACAGCCATACCCCAAACCATACCTGACACCAGTCCTCTGCATAGTATCTCTAGAGATCAGGTCATATCTGTGCTCTCCAAGGCCAAAAATATGGCATCAGTGGGACCAGATAACATCCCAGGTTTCTTATTAAGCAATCTAAAACAAGACTTAGTGGACCCTCTTGGAGTTCTCCTTAACCATAGCCTGAGAGCTGTCTTTGTTCCAGCAGAATGGAGAACAGCAATAGTAATCCCTTTGCACAAAGGGGGCCATCAGTGGACCCTGGGAACTATAGACCCATAAGCCTAACCAGCCTCATCTGGAATGCCATGGAAAGAATCATCCTGGACCTTACTAACAAGGACATAGGTGACCTTCAAACTCTAGACCCAACCCAGTTTGGCTATGTTAAGGGTAGATCATGTTTATTAAACCTAGTAGACTTCTTCAAGAAAGTCACCAAATCCCTGGATGAAGGTAGGATGATGCATACTGCCTATCTTGACCTAGCCAAGGCTTTTGACAGAATCCCCCACTCTGATATCATTGAGAAACTCTCCCTGCTGCGGATTAATTGTTACACATCTAGATGGGTAGCCAGTTGGCTCTCAGACATAACATATACTATCAAAGTTGGTGACTTCACCTCTGCCGATAGACCTGTCACCAGTGGCGTATCACAAGGATCTGTGCTGGGCTCTTTACTGTTTGGATTCTATTTCTTGGAAGTCCAAGTTAAAGTAGATGGCCTTTGGCTTACCAAGTTCACTGATGACTGCAAATTAGGTGCGATCGAGTCCCCCAATGATGTTAACATGTTATAGGAGGGGCTAACACAGACAAATGACTGGTGCCAAAGCCATGGTCTAAAACTAAATGCAAAAAAGTCCATTATTATCCTCGTTGACAAAGTGGAATTCCCTGCTAATTACAATATTGAGAGCACCCCCCCCCCCCCAAGTTCAAACCCAGTGATGTGAAATCAGGGAACACAGGTAGACAGCAATCTAAACTTTGACCATCAAGTTTCCACAGTGGTAAGGAGAGCCTTCTATGTAGCACATCTCGTAAGTAAAGGGCATCGCATCCAGGTCTAAGGATGTTATAACTCCACTGTACTCGACCCTCATCAGAGCATTAATAGAGTACAATGCTCCCTTCTGCATGTACCTCACCAGACACCTGCAGCAGCTGGATAGACCACAGAGGTTTCTCACCAAGAAAATACAAGGCCTCCAAACCATGACTGACTTGGATAGACTGAAAACCTTGTCAGTGTATTCTGTTATTTAGGCTGCTGAGAGGTGATTTGTGCCTGGCCTACAAGACAGTCTCTGACCCTGCCCTGATGGAAATGCTGCACATCTGCAAGTCAAATGGCACAAAAGTCACTTGATCTAGGGATCTTAACCTAGCCTGTGACATTAACGGAAAATGCTGGAGAGACAGCAGTATCTCCCAGAGATTGTTGCTACTCTGGAATAAACTTCCAGTTCATGTGAAGCAGAGCTCCTCACTGACCCTATTCACATGCAATCTGGACAAATGGATGGGAATCCGCAAATTCACCCAAGGGATGGCACCCATGTCCCGCATGGGCAAGGGTAGTCTGTGTTTATCATAGACTCACTGTGCGAATTACATCCATCTAACCAAGGACAATCAAGTCAACTTGGGATTAACATGGCTAGGCTTGTGAGGGCTCTAGGGCTGCTAGTCTACTAACCTCCTATGAACCACTGTTGATGTGCAGTGATCATGGAGTTATAAGGGTTAATTTGTTGCTAGATAATTCTGCCAAACTGAAATCTAAACCACTGTACAGAAGATTAATAACAGATTACATGGAAGCAAAATAGTCATTATGTAAAACTAATTGAAGTGATGCATTCAGTGGAAGACCTGCAGAAAGAATGTGGAAAGTTTTGAAAGAGAAATTGTTTGAATGGAAAAAAAATAAATAAATAACTAACTAAATAAATAAAATGTTTAACCTCATAATCTAGGTACACAACATCAGGAGGATACATTTCCATAAGAAAAAGATACTTGATTAAGGTGAGAGACAAAATATATAAGAAGTGGAAAAGATGTTGAACTACAACTTTGAAAACTGAAATAAACAAGTTGGACAAACAAATCAAGCATAGTGTGCGACAAGATCCAGAAACAAAAATTAAAGAAAATATATGTAAAGATACTGAGCAGAATAGGAAACCATTTTATAAAAGATACATTATCAGTTTGTATGCATTTACTCCTTTCACATCTAAACTGTGTGTAGATTTCTAAGTATTAAGACACAACAGATTATAGATATATTTACAAAATCTTATGCAAAACAGTTTGGCTCCAAAAAGGGGGGGGTGATAAATTCTCCTAGTGACATCCAGTTAACTTCATATTCTGAAATCAAATTAGATTATATTGAAAAAGAACTATGCAAACTGGATCCAAGCAAAGCACAGGGACAAGACAGAATTAGTAATAATGACCTGAGAACACTTCAGCAAGAAATTACAGTACCACTATATCTATGATGATTTAAAACTATATAGCTCATCAGATGAGGAACTGAAAGCAAAACTGCAAGTTGTCAAAACTTTTTCAGATGATATAAGAATGTAATTTGGTCTTGATAAATGTGCAAAAGCAACCTTTAAAGCAGGACAGGTTCAGCACCAGGAAAATATCAGTTTGGGACAAGAATGTGATATAAAAGAACTTGAGCAAGAGGGAGTGTATAAATGTTTGGGAATTGATGAAGGATCAACAATAAAAGATGAATAAATGTGAATAAAACTTAGTAAAGAATACTTTAGAAGACTTTAATCCTGAAGCAGCCTTGACATCTAGGAGCAAAATGCAAGCTATAAACCAGTTTGCTGTTCCTGTCCTAACTTACAGTTCTGGAGTAATTAACTGGCCCCAAAACATGTTTGATAGATTAGCTAGGAAAACAAGAAGGATGCTTCATACTCACCAAATGATTTATAAAAGTCTGTGCATACCAAAATTATATATTCCCCATTCCGAAAGAGGGATGGGCCTCCTTGAAATTGATTACATGCATAGATCTGTAATCGTGGGACTCCACACATATCTGCTGACTTCACAAGATCCAAATGTAGTGAAAGTTTGAAAACATGAGGAGAAGAAATCTATGATGACTTTTCTGTGTAATCTAGCAGAAACATATTGGCGTTGAACGGGAATGGAAATCAAACCAGAAGTAGGTAAAAAATCAGGCAACAACTGAATGTGCCAAAAAACAAAGGAAAGAAAGAATATAAGGTGAAGGACCAGATGAGAAGGCAAGAAATGTGGAAAATACATAAATATAGTTGCAAGTATAGAAAGCTTCTGGAAGAACCTAATGTTGGTCAGGAACAAACACAGGAATGGTTAAGGAGAGGCAAATTCAAACCAAGAGATGAAAGGTTAATATTGGTGGCCCAAGATAGTGGGCTGCATACACATTGGTTTACAAAGCCCATTGAACATGTGGGAGAAACAGACAAATGTAGGTTTTGTAAAACCAAACTGGAAACAGTCGCACACCTCATTGCTGGTTGTGACATACTAATCGCAGAAGAACTGTATACTGAAAGGCATAATAATGTGGCAGGGTTGTTGCACTGGGGATTGTGCAAACATTATGGTGTTGGAAGTGGCTGAAAAACATTAGAAACATGAGCCACAAAGCATCATAGAAAATTATAACATTTGTATCACATGGATCACCCGTTACCAACAGTTCAAAAGATAGATGCTAGAAAACCAGATATAGTGGTTCATGAAAAGAAGACAAAAGTAGCATTCATCATTGAAATCACCACACCCAGTGACTACAGTGTCTTGCTTATGGAGAGACAAAATCATAAAATATCAGGATCTGCAGGCAGAAAGGAGAGCAATGTGGAAGAAAGATACCCAGACAGTTCCAATAGTAGTAGGAGCAATGGGTCTTCTAAAAAGAATCTACAGTCATATTCAGATATGTTACCAATCCATGTAACCCCATACGAATTGCAGAAGGAGTCATTGCTGGGCACATTGCAGGTGCTGGGAAGAGCACTTTTAGCTGACATCAAAGATTGAAACAATACTAATTTCATGAACTTTAATTGTACTTTGACTTAGGAATGGAGTCCATTCCCATCATGGTATTAGAAACCCAAAAGATTTGGAGGAATTAAAGGCAAGATACCGCTATATCTATTATTTGCTAGGCCATATAAATACAGGTAGATTCCTGAATACTGAAGACATACACTTCTTAAACCTATTTTTAAAGAAAAGGGGAGTAGGACAAATTCAGAGTCATACAGATCCTTAAGTCAATTTTCTTATTGTGGAAAATAATGGAGAAGATAATGTTAGATAAGTTATTGTCAGAACTGGAAAGGCTGGGACTTGAAACCATACATCAGTGTGCATATGTTGAAAATATATCTATTACCACCAGTAACATGGTGTTCTACAACAATATAATAGCTATAAACGAAAAATTATGCTGTGATGTAATTTATATAGCTTTAATTTCAGCATTTGACGGGTGGGAGTTTGGCATATTAGTTAAGGTGTTTACCTTACAAACACAAAGTGCAGGATTTGATTCTCACATGAGGTAATTGGCTAGGCTTAAAATGCCCCACAAGGGCAGTTAGCCTAGTGCTAACATATGAACCTAAAACACTGATCAATAAATTAGAAGACCTAGATATTGACATTCTCCTGCTAAGATGGATGGCTGCAGGGGTTACATATAGGACTCGGCAAGTATCACATAGCTATTGGACAGGTGAAATTCTTAGTTACAGTCAAGATATCCCACAGGGCTCTGTTCTAGTTATGATTTTCTATTTTAGATCTATCTTTTTCATCTGAGGTGTTCTACAGTCTGTATGCACATGACCTGAAATTAGGTAAACTAATTACACGTGTTACAGATATGGCATGTCTGCAAAAGAACTTGATTAACTTGACCATTTGGGCACAGGAGAATACTATGCTGATAAATACATAAAAACTAATCATATGAGATTTGGGAGACATAAATTGAAAGGCAAGTATTTAATATAGCATACAGTGATTGAAACTGTAGATTCATTTAAGGATCTGGATATATAGGTATGTACAGCTTTGAGTTGTTCTAATCATATCAACTAATTGTTTAATGATAGTTATAGAACTATAGATTGTATAAAAAGATTTGTAAAGTCTAGGAAGTCAGAAATGGTGAAGTAATTGTTTGCTAGCTAATTAGACCCAAATGTGAGTATGGAATGTTTAACAGTATGGGAACCTTACCAAGCACAAGTAAACTGGAAGAAATGCAGTGGAGATATACCAAAGGCATCCATGGATGTGAAAATTTATTATGAAAGACTTGTTACGGTAAAACTTGTTAAATAAACACTTAGTCTCTTGGCAGTTCAAAGTACAATTCTTTTATTAAAATAGAAAACACACATGCGCAGGAGACAGTACTCAGAAAATCATGTCTCCCCGAAGAAAGAAATTCAAATAGATTATGTAGAAAATGTTATCATGATAATAAATTTTATCTGTAAAACCACCAATAAGAATATAACAAAACAGTACATTTCATCCATCAGACCACTACTCTATATCCAATAGAGAAATGCCAAGTTGGAAGAAATTACATTTCAAAATTATCTATAACGGTAAAACTTGTTAAATAAACACTTAGTCTCTTGGCAGTTCAAAGTACAATTCTTTTATTAAAATAGAAAACACACATGCGCAGGAGACAGTACTCAGAAAATCATGTCTCCCCGAAGAAAGAAATTCAAATAGATTATGTAGAAAATGTTATCATGATAATAAATTTTATCTGTAAAACCACCAATAAGAATATAACAAAACAGTACATTTCATCCATCAGACCACTACTCTATATCCAATAGAGAAATGCCAAGTTGGAAGAAATTACATTTCATAATTATCTATATTTTGTCCTAATAAGGAATAACTTTCTGTTCTGCTACGTGCCTGCAAGGAAAAGCAGGGCCCCAGGCTAAAGGTACTAGAAACTACAAGAAGTTTATTTCCAGTACTTTTCCATGACTTTAGGATACTTTAGTAATCACATACACTAACCTGCTAACATACACATGCATTTAACTCTTTCCAACCTTGACAGACTAAAATATCTGAACTTTTACACTGTAGTCTTATTCAGACATATAGGGCATTGAGTGACAGCTACCTTTAGGAATGTTTGGGATTATAAAAAGTAGTAGAGAATCATTAGACAACCTATGTAAAAGATCCTGTAGGAATGAGAAGTGTACTAGTTGGTTCTCTGAGAGAAATAAGCTGATGCATGAAATAGACTATCCAATTATGTTGAAGCAAGCACTAGTTTAGATATTTTAAAGAACACCCTGGACACTTATTATGGGAACAACTGTTATATTGGCAGGCTAGAAGGGCATTAATGCCCTTGCTTGAAATAGTTGTATGTATGTATGAATTGGTTAAGAAGTACTCATATTTATGGGAATATGATAAGATGAAGTGATTGTTTATGGATTAAAAAGGACTCTGTTATGTCAGCTAAAGATAAGAGAGGAAACAAAACATAATACAAACACAGGGAAACTAGAAGTTTTTGATTATGGATATGGATACCAAGATACAGAAGTGTTTTTAGTCACTTTAGTTTTATATCGGTCAGACATATTTTTATTAACCAAAAGAACAGTTGTGGATGATTAATAAAGAGTTAAATTAATTTATTTGAGAAGAGGGTGAGAGGTGTGGGATAGGATGATCCTTTCCCGTAGTGCAAGGTGGATTAGGATTACCTGATTTGAAAGGACACTTTAGGGCTATGCAGTTAAGGCTCATATACGTAATACAAGCAGAAGGTTGTTAATGAAAGTGGAAAGTGATGAAAATAATGGAACTGGGGTGCATGAGTTTGAGAAATAAGGAGAGGGTTGGATTTTGGATGCAGGGCCTTAATGAGAATAACAACCATACTGAATGTTGTATTCATAAAATAGCAAAAAGTATTCTAATTTTTTTTTTTTTTTGCCAAAACAGATGAGTCCTAGTAAGGGTATAGAAAACAGACGAGGAGCTGGAATTTACTGGAGAAAATTCATAAGTGAACCTTGGTATTGTGAGCAAATAATTACAGAGGGAAAGCTAATAGAGTAGGTTGAGGCCCCTCAAAAGTTTAGACTGCGGGTTAGAGACTGCCTTCCCTACCAGGGACTGATAACAGATTATAGGCAAAGGAGAAAGGGATACAGGAGTGCTAGTGAAACACAGCACGGGTAGAGTTTTTTTAGTTGAGTCTAAAACAGAACCTTCTGTTAAAAAATAGTAATTAATAGGGCATATAAAATATTACATGAGAATTATCAGAATTAGAAAAGAAGGACTGGAAAGTCAGTTTACAAAGAAGCAATGGGAGGATGTTTGTATGGCTCCCAAGTGTACAAGAGTTTAAAGAGGGAATTTTTTTGTTGTTGATTTATTTGATGTAGTAAGTAGATATATGATTGAAAACCTGTCAAGTCATTATAGCATGTTCTTCACTTTGGACTTAGAAAGTCCATGATGCTCTTCGTATGGATAACTGCTGTAATAGCCTAAGCTTACATGAGTTATATCCTGCTAAGGATATTACAGCCAGTTAGCTTTCAAAGTTTTCAGGGCCCCTTTCACATGCCTAAACCGTTAGTCAGCTCAAGATTAGCTAAATAAAAGTCAGGTGTGGGTGTCAAACCCTTCAACACTTTCCTGCCAATGAAAAGAGCAGCACTCTGTGGGCTTGCAAGGACTGATGGTCAGCTAACACAGTTCATTTGCTGGGCAGATGAATTTCTTTCAGGTAAAAAAAAAAAACTTCCACTCTTTTTTTTTTTTTTTTTTTTGACAAGAAAACTTTTCTGAAAAACATAATCAATGAAGTTAGGAAAACGTATTGTGACTTTTGTTCACTTTTAAACAGTTAAACTATTTTCCTATGGTAAAAGTTGTGTTATTTTACATGTGGGGGATGGACTAAGTGTTTAATTCTCTTTTTACTGTGTTTTAACATGAAAAAAGGTTATTTATTGATTGATTGATTTTTCAGATTACATGTTTTACTGTTTATTGCAGCCAGGTTTCACCAGAAATCGAGCACCTTTTTCTGGCTTAACCATAGAACAACTAATGGGTTCCTCATGTCTTTCTTCTTCCAGCCACAAAAAGGAAGAAAGTTGACAAACAGCCTTTGCCACCACAGCAGGCTGTTGTTGTGCCTCTGTCACAGCTAGATGACTATGCTGTGGCCAAAATAGGTTCCCTGGACCACTCATCTTTTTCCAATGGTTCTGTTGGCATAGCTGCTACGGGCAGCATAAACAGGGGGTTAGACTTGCCCTTTGCAGCTGCTGAATTGCCCCTGATGGGCAAGACAGAGAAAGAGACTCTTGCCAATATTGAAGAAAGGGCATTGAATGCCCCTGTGCCTAGCCAGAGAACCATGCCCATCCACAGGGCGTTTCTTGATGGCAAAAATGTATCTGATTCCGCAAAAATTCCTGTCAAAAAGGAAATGGAAACTTAAACTTATGTCTTTCCTGACTCATTTACTGTGAACTGGAGTAATTTAATTGGATTTTAGCTCAGGGTTTAGTGCAAACTGTTGACCCTTACTCTATGCCTGTTTCTGGGAAAAGAAAATGGGAATCTTCCTTTTCAAGAGAGTCGAGAGTTTAAACCTCCAAAATGATTCTGAAGGTACAGATTATGTCTTGTCTCCATAGATTTGTGATTCAAATTCTGATCAGAGTGTGACTTTGGCCAGTACTTAAGGATTCTGTTTCTCTATTTCCAGAATGAATCTGATGTTTCAGACGGAAAGCAGTGATATCTCCTACAGGAAGTATTATGATTTATCATCATTGAAGTTTCCAGAACCTACTCCTATTTTGTCTGCTTTGGAGGATGTTTTTGTTACAGCCTACAATTTCCCAGATAGCCAGCCTTCTGTCCCCAAAAAGCAGGTAGACTATATAAAGTTCTTCAGTGTTTTAAGTTTTAATACACTAATTCCAGATCAGACCCAGCAGCCTTGCTTTGATTCCATCTGCTGAACGTTTGTTTAATACAAATTCCTCTGCATATGACAAGGATTTAAAGGCTTTTGTTAGATTTGGGTAAAAAGTATATTCTTGTGCAATGCTTGTTTTTAGAATGTTCAACTGTAAAGCTCATATAAAGAACAAAAGCAAAGGAGGCAACGGAACACAGTACTAAAATTCAGAAGTATTTATTCCAAAACAAGTAGGTGAGCGCTTTCCCAGCCAAAGCCGCATCATCAGACAAGCAAAATGCATAACTGTAATACTTTTAAATAACAGCCAATCATAAATCGGAACTAATTAAAAATTGTTTAAAGACATAGAACATATTAAAAAAAACAGTACTTCAATACCATTAAGAACACTAACATATGTATAAGTAAATAGAACAGAATATCCTACCTAGCTAAAGGTCTGTTAACCAGGGTGGGTCTAATGGAGATCTTATCATTTAGACCCTTCCCCATATTTGCCCTCATCCATATTATCCAGTCAAGTTCTTTACTCTCTACCTTGTTCCTTTTAGAGCCCCCCGCCATTGCCTACTCTGACAACTTCTATGACCATAAACTTAAAGGTATGCAAGGAGCCTAACATCATAACATGTTTGGATAGTGCATTGGTCTCAGCTTTCCTAGACATATCATACATGTGCTCTCTCATCCTATCCCGTAGCCTGCTTGTGATCATCCCAATATAAAAAGAATGACAGAGTATACAGTAAGCTAAATAAACAAGGTTAATTGTAATGCAACTTGCACTGGCTTTAAAACACATATTTCTCCCCATGTCTGGGTGTTCAAAACTGGCTCGACTGCCAATCAAGTGGCAATAATTACATGCTTGACAAGGATGTGTGCCTGTGGGTGACTGTACATCAACACCTAAAGCATACTTGGGATAGTACAACATCTTCTTAAGTGACCTTTTATTGTGCTATCGCAAGTATGATTTAGGTGTTGATGTACAGTGAACCTTGTTTATTTAGCTTACTGTATACTCTGTCACTCTTTTTATATTGGGATGATCACACTCAGGCTGCAGGATAGGATGAGAGAGAACATGTATGATATCTCCAGGAAAGCTGAGACCAATGCTCTATCCAAACATGTTATGATGTTAGGCTTCTTCCATACCTTTAAGTTTATGGTCATAGAAGTTGTCAGAGTAGGCAATGGGGGGGGGGGGCTCTAAATGGAACAAGGTAAAGAACTTGACTGGATAATAAGGATGCGGGCAAATATGGGGAAGGGTTTAAATGATGAGATATCCATTAGACACACCCTGGTTAACAGACCTTTAGCTAGGTAGGGTATTCTGTTGTATTTATTTATACATATGTTAGTGTTCTTAATGGTATTGAAGTACTGTTTTTTTAATATGTTCTACGTCTTTAAACAATTTTTAATTAGTTCTAATTTTTGATAGGCTGTTATTTATTTAAAAGTATTACAGTTATGCATTTTGCTTGTCTGATGAAGTGGCTTTGGCTGCGAAAGCACTCATCTACTTGTTTTGGAATAAATACTTTTGAATTTTAGTGCTATGTTCCATTGCCTCTTTTGCTTTTGTTCTTTGTATGCTTGATTTATTGGAGGAACGGTTTACCTACACCATTACATTTGTTTTTTGCTGTAAAGCTCATATGTTGAATTTAATTCTTCCCTCTTGTTAGAATATAAGGAATATTTTGGCATCTGTTTTTTCTTGTGAGGATAATCTGTTTTGTGTAATTTGGTTTC
Source organism: Protopterus annectens (assembly GCF_019279795.1). Taxonomy (NCBI): domain Eukaryota; kingdom Metazoa; phylum Chordata; order Ceratodontiformes; family Protopteridae; genus Protopterus; species Protopterus annectens. Next base: position 576,989,504 of record NC_056738.1, on the reverse strand, counting down.
TTCTGTGTCTCGAGTGACTACCCATTATTTAAAATATACATATGATTCTGCTGCTGCTACTGGAGCCGTTTATGAGGACGGTTTTCCTGCTGCATTCTCAAAACCTCCCGGAGGATATTAAAAATGAAATTTTTAATTCTCCCTCGGAAAGAAACGGGACCTTCTTAATTCACAGTTTAGTGCAGGAGAGAGGAAGGATGATTAAAGAGATCTAATAGATTTTTATAGCACTCCTTCGCCAAGTTTGCCAAGGGGTTCAGTTCTCCATCTGTAACTTTCTTTAAAAGGCAAAATAAAACTGTTTCAGCAAGCTGCTGTTAAGGAAACATTTACAAAAGCAATGGCAGGAAGGTTCCAAAAAGAAAACAGGAACCTCCCCAGGGCAAAGTATAGGCCAATAAGTCTGAATGACTATATTAAGGACTTCCTACACTGGCAGTCCCTTAATCCTTCCAGAAGGCCTAAACCTCCATTTCTGTCTTTGGTAACAGGTTCTGAGAGTCATCCATCAAGGTTACAGATGGCATCGGATAGTCTCATTTCTTTACAGGGAATTCCTCCTCACCTGCCAGACCAAAGACTTCTTTTCCTTCCTGTGATTCAGCATGTGCTTGCTCAGGGCATCATAGAAGCTGTCCCTCCTCATCAGTTAGGGGAAGGGTTTTATTTTAGGATGTTCCTGTTGCCAAAAAAAAAAAGTTTCATGGAGACCAGTTCTGGATTCTTCTTTTCTTAATCTATTTGTGTTTGTATCCAAGTTCAAAATGATTTCTCTTCAGTTTGTAACCCTTTATTCCCCTTTTGTATTTTCTGGTGACCTTATATTTAAATGATGCATGTCATCACATTCCTGTATATCCAGATTTCAGATGTTTCTTAAGTTTTTCTGTGTCTGAATCACATTATCGGTTCTCTACAATACCTTTTGGTCTGTCCAAGGGTATTCACAACGTGTCTGGCTCTCATGGTAGCTTATGGCAGCCGCATACTGAAGGGTATTCACATTTTTTCTTAAGTGACTTGGTTATCTTTGCAGAATCTTTTCCAAAGTTTAAGGAATCTCTTAGCCAGGTATCTCCTACACAAACTGGGGTTCCAGGAGAACATACAAAAGTATTGTCCAATTACTTCTTACAGGATTGCTTCCTTGAGGTGTCTCTCAGACTTGAAAGGTCAAACAGCTTTTCTAACAATGTAAACTAGATCTGTATCTCGATCTGTTCATGAGCTTTTCCACCCAGATGACTGTCTTAGCTAGAGAATTTCTCAGAATTCTGGGTCTCATGGCTTCCATGATTCTCATCATCCCTCTTGCAAGACTCCATGTGAGAAAAATCCAAGGTACCTGAAATATGTATGGTCACAACATCAGTACCTCCTGACATTTCAGATTCCAGTTTTGGGTTCTGTGAAAAGGGATATTTTTTTTCTGGAGGCAACAAATTGGTCAAAACCCAAATCTCCCATTTTGCCTCTCAGCTCCAGCACAGTTGGTCACAGTAGATGCTTCAGACTTTGCTTGGGGAGCAATGTCTATGGGGATAAAAGTGCAAGGTGTTTGGAACAGAAAAGACAAACCAAAACACATAAACATAAAAGAGATTTTGGCACATTTCAATTCTCTCAACTATCTCAATCCTGTGTGGTCTCTACAACTTCAAGTATTTACATAGAGCACCACAGTGATATGGTACATAAACTAGCAGGGGGAAACTAGATGTGCAGACTACCCATGGTATCCTGGAGTATAGCTTTACAGCACAACATAAACTAGATGTGCAAACTATCCATGGTATCCTGGAATATAGCTGAACAGCACATCATAAATTAGATGTGCAGATTATCCATGGTATCCTGAAATATAGCTGAACAGCATGACCTAAACTAGATGTGCAAACTATCCATGGTATCCTGGAGTATAGCTGTACAGTACGACATAAAGTAGATGTGCAGACTATCCATGGTATCCTGGAGTATAGCTGAACAGCACAACATAAACTAGATGTGCAGACTATCCATGGTATCCTGGAATATAGCTGAACAGTATGACATAAACTAGATGTGCAGACTATCCATGGTATCCTGGAGTATAGCTGAACAGCACGACATAAACTAGATGTGCAAACTAGCTATGGTATACTGGAATATAGCTGAACAGCACAACATAAACTAGATGTGCAAACTAGCCATGGTATCCTGGAATATAGCTGAACAGCACAACATAAACTAGATGTGCAAACTAGCCTTAGTATCCTGGAGTATAGCTGTACAGCTCAATATAAACTACAGGTATCTTGCATACCATCTGAGCACAATTTTATGGCAGAGAAGCTGAGCAGGACCAGGACAGATCCTCACAAATGGAAACTGAATCAGCGGACCTTCCAAGAATTGATCCTGTTGTAGGGAACATCTCAGATAGAACTTTTTGTCTGCACTCATAGCAATCATTTGCCAAAATTCTGCTCCAGGGATGTATGCAAGAAGGCCACAAAGGTAGATGCTTTTTCTTTTCCTTTGACAGGAATGTTCCTGTATGCGTTTCCACCCTTTCTGTTGGTATCTAGGGTCATTGTGAACATTCAGAAGAACTTGCCAGTGATCATTGTGCTGATTCCCTTCTGGCATAGACAAGTGGACGTTCATCATTCTCACTGCTGCAGTAACCTTTGGCTATTTTGATTGTATCATGTCAAGGGACAACAACTAGTCAGTCTTCAAAAATCAAAAAGCTCTGGCTCCCTCCCACTTTTATATAGAAGAGTTTACTTAACGTCTTTCTTATTAGTACGTTTCATTGGATTGTGTTTTATTCCATTTTAGCATAACATACATATCAGACTAGTTGGTTTATTGTTTCAGTTTTTATTGTACAGTGCTTAGGAGTGAAGGACCTTAATAAAGATTAGATAAAGACAACATTCTTCTTGAATTATAGGTATCCTGCTACTTCTTTTGCTTTCCAATTCCCCTAGTGACAGTTAAAGGCATTGGTTAGTTCTTGTCACTGCTGCTGGGTTTGTTTACTTACTTATTTGAATTTATTTACCAGGGTAGAGCAACAATCAAATCTGACTAATTTCACTCTCAGCCCAAGGAGTGTTTTGTTCCTTTCATGTCCTGTCAAATTTCATAGAATTGTGTATTTTTGGTGCATCCTTTATTTATGTCACTACTCACTGACATCAGCTGTCCTTATAAGGCCTACTTAGCTTGAAGGATAACCTTATGCAAATAATTTTTAACTTAAGCGTAGGGCTGTCAATGTTTTTCTACAATTGCTTTTGGTCTTGAAGTTTATGATTTTATCAGGAATGTTACATAATATATTTTTGTTACTACTGATTTTGATTTTGACCTTCTGGCAAGGAGTTGATGGCAGACATGTTTTTTTAGGTGGTGACCTTGTACATAAAATTCTTCATTTCATGTGTAGTCCTACCTGTTCAAATCTTACACAAGAAGAAGGAACAATTTTTGTGATAGAGGAGCATCTCAAAGGAACCAAATATTTATTAAGTCTCTTCAGAACATGGCAAATCCTCAACAACTAAATGACACTTTTCATTCCCACCCTGAATTCCCAGTGCTGTGACTTCAGTTTTGTACACCTTCTCACTTAGCTCTTGCACTTATTTTATCAGCACTGATTGACTTCACGATACGGTTAAATATCTCTGAGGATTTATGTCTGGAAAGGTTACTTTAGACAGGGTAGAAGAAAGTTTTTTCATTGTTTGCCTCTCAGCCAATTCCAAAAAAACTGGAAAGCAATGCTATTGTTAGCCATCCCTTTTTAAGAATAAATTCTTACCAAAAAGGTCATAGAAAAAGTTCTTCTCTGTTTCTTTTCATTTATTTCTTTTCTTAGACATCAAAATCACTTGAGAGTTTGAATGCTCAAAATAGTTACCCTTTTATCTTTTCTTCCTCATGTGCCATTGGCTGGTAACATGATGGCTTAGTGATGCTTGTTGGTATGTTCCATTCTTTCTTTTTCATGGTTGTTCCTCCAAGGTCATCTCTTACTGTAGATACCCCTTTCATGGTGTGTAGGGGATGCTGTCATGGCTGCATTGCTTGGGGTGGTTGGTTTTGTCAAATGGGGGGAACCTCGCATTAACTTTTTTTTTGAGGTAATGAGTAGTGTATTTGCCATTTCAGGCACTCCAGCAGTGGATTAGACAAAGCCACATTTCCATCCATTTGAACAATATAATATTTATACAAGTATGTGGTACCTCAACAAATAAGGAAGAGCTTGATTAATTGCCTTGTGCAGGGGACCCCTGACAGTCTAGGAGTGAGCCTTGAAGACCAACGGATTTCTTTTTACACTGCTCTTTCCAGAAGAATCCAGATGTTTAACAGACAGGTTATGCCTCTGCTCTGTATCTTGTTGTTCATAAGTGTTCATTATGTCTGTCAACAATGAAGATGATTTTCTAGAAGCTGGGCCACACGGATGTAATCTCATCAAGAGAGGTTTAAGTTTTTTTTTTTTTTCTCTTTTTAGTCATACATCCCTGCATATACTCAGGTCAGCTAGGGAAGTTGGAATGTCTAATGGATGTCATTATTTGGTGGACTTTTAACGTGTGTTTTGGGTGTATGCCAGCAACCCTCCCCATCCGCCAACTTCAAAGCATGAGAGGCCCTTTCCCTGATCTCCACCAGTGAAATAGTAGCATACCTATTTGCTCCTGTGGCATGACAAATCCACCTCCCCTCAAGAGAAAATTTAGTAGGTCACATCTCCTCATCTCCCCACCTTCCTGCCTTGTGCATCAGTTGCCAGGGCTGTTAATCAAACCCTGGTCACCTGGGTTGCAGTCAGGTCTCTGTCCCTGTGTGATACAGGGCCAGGCTGTTTATCATCAACACAGCTGCTCTTAGAGTGAGTCACTCACAGAATTGTATGTTTGTTATGTTTAGGATTCATTGGTTTATTCTGGGTAATACATGTTAAAATTCTTATGAAGCAGACAAACTTATTTGTTGAAGGAAAATCAGAATGAATCTGCTTATTCTCTGAAGGTATATATTTTTAATTCTACTTTGTTGAACTTTTTTGAGTAAAACATCTAAAATATGTGTAAATATTTCGATTTATAAATTTTTTCCAGGTATACTTCTTTGGCGGAGAGAGTTTCATTGTAAACCCAGAAAGAGGGTTAGGCCAAGGTACCAGGATTCATCAGCAGGCTGGGTTTTCTAACTGCCATTTTATAATGGTTGGATTCCAAATGCAATCCAAGTCAGAATTTTAAAAGTCCAAATGCATTAGGGCTTGTTTTATTGTATGACCTGTGAGACACATGTTCTGTAGTTATTTATATAGTTAGAAATGTACCTGCTCTGCATTACGTACTTTATTGCTGTTGAGTTGTTTGCTTTAATGCATTTTTAATCAGTTTTTATATGAGTTGTTTTATTGTTCTTTTTCTATTTTAGAATTTTGAAGACCAGAAAGTTCATGTTGTTTTTGCAACCATACAGCTTGCATGCTAATTGGCACAGTGCTACCAGCAGGATACAGCAAGTATTTTATTTACAGTTGATGCATTGAAAATAAGATGATTTTTGAATACAGTGAAAAAGTCTTCTCTTCCGTTGATGGTGCATGGAGTTTTCTTTTTCCAGGCTGTATATGGTGAATGCCACTGGTTCTATCCTGAGTGATATCTGACCTCTTTCTTCTTCAAGGTGTCAAAACATTCTCTTGAAAGTATGTTGAATTCTCAGGCATACTGCTTACCTACTATGGTACCCAGTAGCTCTGCTATTAGTGTTCCCATTGATACAAATTCTGTGGAACAAAACACAGACACCAAGTCCATCTTCCTCAACAAGCCTTTCAAGTGTTCTGAGTGTGGAAGATCTTTTGTTCAGCTGACTGAGTTAGAGCTCCATGAAATGTCACATGCTGCTGAACGACCGTACAACTGTGAGATGTGTGGGAAGGCATTCGCACAGACCTCTGCCCTGGTGAAACACCAACGTGTCCATACAGGTGAAAAGCCCTACAAATGCCCAGTATGTGGCAAGATGTTTGCCCTGTCATCCGGTCTGGTTCTGCACAAGCGTATTCATACTGGTGAGCGACCTCACACTTGTCCAGTCTGTTCAAAAAAATTCATTTCATCTTCACACCTTGCCTTACATCTGCGGTCTCACACAGGAGAAAGGAAGTACAAATGCGGCCTGTGTGGGAAGCTTTTCTTACAGTCATCCCACCTTGTCAGGCACAAGGCAATTCATACAGGGGAAAAGCCATTCAGATGTGAAGACTGTGGTAAAAATTTTGGACGTGCATCCCATTTGAAGACTCATAGAAGAGTACACACTGGTGAAAGACCATTTCAGTGTACACAGTGTGATAAAGCCTTCACGCAAAAGGCAGGCTTAATTTTGCATGTTCGCCTTCACACTGGGGAGCGTCCTTATAAGTGTGATAAATGTGGCAAAAACTTCCGCTCCTCAGCTCATCTGATGTCTCATCAGCTATTGGAATCTGGAGAAAGGAACTACAAATGTACGCTCTGTGAAAAGGCATTCAAACAAGCCTCATCATTAAAGCAGCACTTAAAAACACATGAGGAACGTGAGCCTCATCACTGCAGTGTGTGCCACAGAGCTTTTACAAGATCGTCTTATTTGCAGCTTCATATGAAGACTCACAGTGGGGAACGTCCCTACCATTGTTTGCTGTGCAATAGGACCTATGCCAAAATGCCTACTTTTGAGAAACATTGTAAGAAACACCAGCAGGATGAAGACAAGCAGAATGTTCGTGCTAGCAAAGGATCAATGACCACCAGGGCCAAAGCACTGGCTGAAAAGAAAATAAATGAATCCTTAGACAGTAATACACAGAAGGAAGAGGCAAGATGTGAATTTTCTGTTAATAGTGACTTCATGCCTGTTTTGAAAGACATTGAAGGTTTCATGTGCTCTGATGATCAGATGCTGTGACTGACTGTGAAAGGTTGCATTACCCTGGTCCTGTTTGATTGTTCATATTTATTTGCCTTGCAGTTTTTTTTTTGTTTGTTGGGGGGTGGGGGGGTTGATACAGCATTTAGGTATGTAAAGTGTTAGCACTGCTGTGTAGTGGTGACAGTGTTCATATTTTTGCTTCCCACAAAGCATTCCTGTAGCACTTAGTGCCGGGCACTCCCTGCTGATGACTTTGGCTAAGCCTCAACACAGTTTGCTTGACATTTTACACAATAGCATTGTAGTTTGAGATAGGAACTATTTGGAGTTGCCATAGCACCTGATATAATACAGTGTTTCAGAAACAGAAAAAGTAAACAAGAATTATCTCACATTTTTGATACAGTACTGGACTGACTCCGTATGGTATGATATGCATGACAGAAACATATTAAGCGAAGATTGAGAAGGTCGGGTCTGTATCTTTTTTCTGCCTTTTAAATAAATTGGGCACAACTACAAGATCTAATCATTGGTGCTGTGGTTTTGTTGTTTCAGTTGAGTTGTAATGAGGGCCCTACAACACAATATTTATAATTTAGAGATGGTTTTGAAAAACTGACCTATTTTATATTACTTTGTATTATTTGTAATTTACTGTTTTTAAAATGTTATTTTTGATCTTGATTGACCATTCCATTGTAGACCCATCTAGTATGCATCTTCTGTTGGAAAACCATTTACTTTATTAGGCAGCTCTTAAGAATTGCATTAATAAATGTCCTGTATTAGTAATTAAGTGACCCCTCCCCAAACACAGTTTAACTGCATTAGAGTCTTTATTTAACATATTTGTTATGAAGAGTATTTTACAGGCGGCCGTGGTTGTGCAGCAGTTAGCGTTGCCGCCTCACAGCAAGAGGTTCTCTGGTTCGATCCTCGGCTGGGGTGCCTTCTGCGTGGAGTCTGCATGTTCTCCGTGTGGTCGCGTGGGTTTCCTCCGGGTGCTCCGGTTTGCTCCCACATCCCAAAGACATGCTGTAGGTGGATTGGACACTCTAAATTGGCCGTAGGCATGAGTACGTGCATGTGTGTGCCTTCTGTGGAAGGTTGGGCGCCGGTCTGGCAACTCGACACCATAAAACTCCACTGCCAATCATGAACGGACAGATGATCTGCTGTGGTGACCCCTAACCGGGAAAAAACGAAAGAAGAAGAAGTTATGAAGGGTATTTTAGCAAGGTACTGCACACTCTTTGTTGGCTCAGGGACTGCACAGACTAGCTTGTGTTACTGCATTTTTGTTACCACTCTTGAGATGCAGAAGGTAAATCGGATGTATAAAGCATTTGCTTTTTTGTGGCTTATAAATATTATAAGTAATATCTACATTAAGTACTTGTATTGTGATTAGCATGAGATAAATCTTTTATTTGTTCATCTTAATTTAGTTTGTATTCATTTTGAAGTCTGTCTAACTCTGACTTGCTTCACAAAATACTCTTGAAGTGACTTGATTTATGCCACATTCCAAGTGCATGTATTGCAGTAGTTCTTCATATGTTTCATATGTATGGGTGCAGTTTTTTTCAGACTTGAACAGAAACAGCTAATGAAGAATTCTCACCTTTACCCTAGGGTCTTTACAAAGTAGAGCATCTGAACAGGGTTGCCACCTTTTCAAATGCCCAAAGTGGGACAATTGTGGTACAAACATCAGATTCTGCAAGCCAAAACTTATCCACGACCAGTACAAAGGACAGAACTTCACTTTTTTTGCCTATATAAAAGCTTATTATAGTAGCATTTTAGTTGCTTGTTCTATTTCTTATAACATTTAGGTGTTTCAGATACAGAATAATTGTTTTATGCAACTATTACATAAAATATTGGAAATAATTTTGCCCTAAAATTTCAGGACATTTGCCATTTTTACAATTTTTTTGCAGGACGCCCAAAGAGGGACTTTCCCTCCCAAAGTGGGACAGGTGGTAACTCTACATCTGAAGCACTTGCTGACAGTTTTGCCAAATTGAAAATGTTCTTTCAGAGAGGATTGAGAAACATGGTTGTTGGAGGGCTTTCTTTCTTGTCATTTCTACTCTCACAGTTCTATCAAGTTTTGTAAGAAACCTGTTTACTGTGTAGATGCTTCAGAGCTGTTAGCCTTGACAGTATTATCCAGTTCAGAATCATTCCACTTTTCTGAGTTTGTTGAACTTTGACCATGTCCCCGTCTCCATTGCATGTTGTGTGATCTTTAACATAACTTGTACTGTGAGCAGATACAGCACTTAACAGTTGGGAAAGACTAATTGACCTTGTTAGCAGGTGCACTTTCCTTTGCCTTTCTCTTTATCCATATCATGATGGTCTTTTCTCCCCTTAATGCACTTCATATTGTGACTTGTTATGTAATCATTCAAGATTGCAGGGTTTCTATGAAGTTGTTCGGCAGTTTTGAATGTGAAAGTATTAATTTCATGTGAGCATGCATTTTACTTGTGTTAATCAGATTGACAGCATTTAAATTGCATGAATTTTAAAGTGTTAATTGCTCTTAAATCCCACACTAGTAATGGCGTCTCATAGAACTCATAGAACTTTCTTCTCATTCCAGAGTACATGAAGTGTGTTTTGCTTGGGTGTACCTAGAAAGCAGTGCTTTATGGCAGTGGCAGTGTATGTACGTAGATAACACTGCCGTGTTGTGATGATGGTGTGCCTATTTTTTTATTCCCAGAAAGCTGTCCTATAGCACTTAGTGTCTTCCACTTGCTACTGATAAACTTTGGCTAAGCCTCAAGCCCATTTGGTTGACAATTCACAGAAATGAAATGGCCACAAGATTTGCTTTTTTTTCCCTTTTTTTTTTTTAAACTAATTTTGGGGTGTGCTGCTTTATGAAAAGGGGAAGGTGGTATTTTGAAGTAAGATAAAACTTAATATTAATGATTGCCCTTTTCTTCAGTTTGAACAGTACTTCTAAGAGGGCAGAATATGTTTCTTCTGCTTTGTGTGTCTTCTACACAGACTTGAGTGCATTTCTGTTTTCTGCTGTCTATTTAGTCCCTTTATTTCCAAAATGTGTCCCAGAGACCCAGAAGATCCTAATAGATGCGGATGAAAGGCTACCTCTACCATCAGCTGGCCTCCGACGGATAAATTGTACTTCAGTCTTCTTTAGTGTAGTCAGATGGAAATCCCTTATAATAATGGCATATTTTTTTTGTCTTTATTCTGTAGCTTTAATTTAATGTCTGACAAAGTAGAGGACTGGCATCGGCACCAAACCCTTTCATTCCTGACTTATCCATCTTTGTTGCTCACTGCTGACTGATGTCCTTTGGCAGGGTACCATTTCACTTTTAGTAGACAAACTCACTTGCCATTTAACATTTCCCTTTATATCAAGGTGCCAGAGGCCATTCTGATATACTGTACCTAGTAATTACCTCTTGTTTACCTTGACGGGTACTTGACTGCTGACCTAGTTTTTTGTTCCCAACTACACTTTCAGCAACTCCAGCAGTCAGAAGGGATGTGATAAAGAAAGTCATTTCCCTCTTGCTGAGTGTGGGTATGGGATTGAAGCTGTACCCCTTTTCCTCTACTGTAATCTTGTGATGCAAGTTCATTGTGCACAGACAAACTTCTTTATTCAGTTACCGATGAGATCAATGACAGTAGAGTGCATGATGAAGCAAGCAGACTTAATGACCTATGTCTGTTGTCCCAAGTCTGGGTTAAGACAGGAAAAGGGGAACACTAGGCAGAAAAAAAATTGACTCTTTTGGATGTTAAGAGGCCAGCACCCTAACATAGCATGCATCAGTAGAGCGCAGTTAGTGATGGAGGCTACAGTGGGGCTATGATGAGATGACATGTAGGGTTACAAAGAAATAGGGGAAGTACTTCCTAAGGTGGGGACCAAGTTGAATAAAAAATAACTGTTATTTTAGGCTGACAAGAATTTGCTGTACAAATCTGTACTACTGCTGATCTGTTTGGCTGTGTCCAAGAACTCCACCAACCTACTTCAGAGAATTTTCTTCCTGGCCTTTTTGGAATGACGGTAGGGCTGCCTGCTTTGTAATTAAACCTCCTGCTACATGCTCCTAAACCCCAATTTGTATAAAGAGATTATCTTTGCTACCCACCAGTTCTTTGGCACTTCTTTAACTACTAGAAGTAATCATCCAGTTTTGCCTCATCATCTGTATGTAGCGCTTTACTTCCTTTTGTCTTTCACTGATGTTTACAAATTAATTTTTCCTGCTGCACACCTATACAGTGTTCCAGGGTACCATGCAATACTGAGAAAAAATACACAACTTAACAGCGAGAACTTCTTTTTCTTTTTGTTAACAAGGAATTAAGCAATTTTGTCCTAAAAAATGTATATATATTTCATTGGAGAAAAATACAGTGTAAAGAACTCTTTTATTTTAATTTGTTAAATTGGATAGGACTTTAATCCAGATTGATTATTTTCAGATTCAGCCTAGGAGTGAACAACAAGCACACTCCAGTATTCAGCAACACATAAACCTTTTTTATACAATCCTGTTTGTAGCAGGATTGCTCAACTCATTCTGAGGCAGAGATTCAAAGTCTGCTTCAGAAGTACAGTAGTAAGAAGGCTCCAGCAGGTGGTGCTACTGCAATCTTGCAAGAGAAAGCCAAGTGCAATTTCAGCAGTCTGCAGACATGGCTAATACAAATTAGTATCCAGAGTGGTAGACTTCTCCAGAGCCTTTTCACTGGGATAGGAATAACGTGGTAGAGTAATTCAAAGACAGGTTGAAGTGCACCAATTTGGAGAAGATAGTGCTAAAAATGTACACTTTCGACAGTGCAGACCCATTGATACCTGTGGCAGGAGTGGAGCTTTTATGTGTGTGTGTATAGGGCATGCTTGGAACTCTCTCTGTCTTTGTGTGTGCATATATGTCATAGTGTGTGCAGTTGTCTGTGCAACAGCATTGGGTTGGTAGGTGGAACACTAGAGTCGTTGCTTGTAACTGAACTATGTTCAGTTCTGAGATTTGCTAATGTGCTTTTGCTTCATGTTGCTCTTCTGTGTTGCTGACCTGCTTTTTGTCACCATAACACTGCTAAAGGTCTTAATTATGTTATGGTGATAATCTGTCTGGCTCCCTCCCACAAATTCTTATGGATATTAACTCATTTTCTTCTTTTAGATAATCTGTTTATTCCTCTTGAATATCTGTTATGTCCATCGTTTTGTTCTTTAGCCAGGTCTGCCTGGATATCCTTAACTTTTATTGAACTTTTTTTTTTTAACTCTTGCTTACGTACTGGCTATTTCCCATACTTTTCCATTTTTTTTCCTGTACTTATTTTATCTTTTTCTGATACATCTCAAGGTTGTTTCACTGTTGTTCACTCCATCCCCTCTGTATTTTCTTTTTACCTAGCTTCCCAACAGGTTGAAGACTTGCTGTCCTATTACACCAAACCTTGGTATTAATCAGCTTTCCTGTCCCTTCCACAGGAATGATAACACGTAACATGCTCAGTCTGGCTTTTTGGCTTCTTTATATCACCCATGTCCACATTGGTGTTAAACAGTTAAAGTTTATTTGTTTTTATTTTAAAAGGCTTCTTAGTATTTTTTTATATCTGGCATCTATCAAAATGCTCCAGCCATCTCTTTCTTCATCTTTGAGTGTAGGTAGTTTCTAGCACACTGGTGGAAAAATAAAAGTGCTTCATAACTACTGTCACTAATTTTTGTTTGTCCAGCCTTTCATAATTTGTCTGTCTGTCCTGCCCTTTTTTCATAATTAAACAGTGTGTGTAATGTTGTTTATGATGGTACCTCAGCTGCCCTTTAGATTTTAAGGCCAACATTCTTGTTCTGCTGTCATCTTATATGTTCTCTGACATGTATTAGTACACGGTCCCTCTCCTTTTTCCTTTCCTTCCAGAACATCCTCATATCTTTGACTTTGTTGCCTGGAGCCCATGTTTGTTTTATAGCTGCAACATCACTGCCTGCTAACACAAGCATAGTATGTGTCTGACTCATTTCATTACCTAGACTGCTGGCATAGCACATTGTCACCTTTCTGCTCCACCTCTGTTTTCAATACACTTTCTTTTTAGCAGTCATTTTCATAATTGTATTAGTCCCCTTATCATTAGAAAGGAACCACTGATGTTCATTGCATGGATCATTGTTGCAGAAGAATTCCTGTCTGATGGGAATTAGTTGCAGAGAAAGCCCTTACGATAGACCATACTACTCTCCATAAGTTCCTGTCTCCTGAAATCAAGGAATATGAAGGACACACACACTGTCTACCACACTGCGTTCTCAGGCTTCCATGTGTCAGGCAAACCTACCCATGCTGGACTACAGCAGGAGCAAGAATTTTTTGCTGTGTGGTACAGCTGCTAGCCGGTGTGCATTCCTTCTGCATTGAGTTGGAAGCCTACTAAAAGTTAGGGAGTTCTTCACAGTCTAGGGAGGCTGATTCATCCATAAATGAGGAAGATAAAAACAAACTGGCATGCATTTATTAGTTGTCCTTCCCTTTGGGTCATGAGTCGGATGCCCAAGAAACCATTTCATAAGGTTTCACTCCAGAAGGTGTGTCTTTTTGAGGAAAATCTCAGTTTATAAAGAGAGCATTTGATTTGAAATTAGAGTTTTATGAAATGTCAGATTCAGCTTGTTTTGTTTTCTTTGGAACCTGATATAAAATCTATGACAGTTATCACAGTCAGTTCAGCTGTAGTCCGTTAGAAGTTGGAAAATCATAACATTGCCTAGTGGAAGTAAGCTTCTCAGCATCTCATTTTGCATTGCTGAATTAATTAAGTTAGCTAGGGAACATTTCTTCTTTAGTCAGTCAGGAATTACAGTGAGATTAGCCAAGAATTGTTTTTTGCATCTGCTTGAATCTATCCAACTGTGTTATTTTTATTTCTCATGTGATTTAAACTCTGATGTTTATTGCACTTAGAAAACATGATAATATTACATGTTTCTTTTATTACATATTTTTATACCTTTTATTGTGGCTGGTCTTTTAGAGATTACCTTTAACATCTTAAGAGTACTTGTGCTTATTCTAGTAATGCCTTGGCCACTCCTAAAATCCTTGCTGCTTTGGTTATACTGTACTATTTATGTTAGTATAGATTTTACTCAGTATAATTGGATACCCTTGCCTTTGCCTTTAATTTAGGAGCCATTTCAGAGGGTAGCTATGGATATTGTAGGGCCTCTGAGTACATCAAGTTCCACGGGGAAGAAGTATATCCTGGTGGTAGTAGATTATGCTACTAGATACCCTGAGGCAGTGGCTCTGTCCTCCATCAAGGCAGAGAAGGTGACAAATGCTTTGCTAGAGACTTTCAGCAGGGTAGGTTTCCTGAGAGAAATACTGATTGACAGAGGTGCCAATTTCATGTCAGACCTGCTGGGTTGTCTGTGGAAACGTTGTGAGCTGAAGCACCTAAAAAACACCCCTACCATCCCCAGACTAATGGTCTTGTGGAGAGGTTAAACCCTAAACTAAAGACCATGCTATGGGCATTTGCAGACCAGTTTAAGAGAGAGTGAGAGGAATATTTGCCTCATCTGCTGTTTGCATGCAGAGAGGTACCCCAGGAATCCACAGATTTTTCACCCTTTGAGTTGTATGGGCATAGGGTGAGGGGACCTTTAGATTTGATTTGTGTTAAGTGGTAGGATGAGTGTGAAACCCACAAGCAGTCTATTGTGGCATATGTTCTAAACCTCAGGACAAGGCTTAGGGAGCTCATGGGCTTGGCCCAGGAGAACCTGGGAGGAGCCCAACAGCAGAAAGAGGTCTGGTATGACAGGAATGCTTGAGACTGAGAGTATGCTGTGGGACAGCAGGTTATGGTGCTCATTCCTTTCAGACACAGTAAGCTGCAGGCAGCTTCGGAGGAACCCTTCGAAGTTGTAAGAAAGGTCAGTATTGTTAATTACATGGTAAACCTGTTAGGGAGGAGGCAGGAGCACAAATTGTACTATGTTAACATAATTAAGCCTCAGCATGTCAGGGAGGTCCTGAGCAGACTGCAAAGGGCAGGGTTGACCATTAAGCCCAGTAAGTGTCACTTGAGTATGGCAGAGGTCTCAGACCTGAGACATAGAGTGGGGAGTAGATTAGGACAGAACCTGCCAAAGTGGAACCTATTCAGGAGTGGTCTTCTCCTGTTACCAAAAATCAGGTGAGGGTGTTCTTGGGGACAGCAGGGTACTATAGAAAGTTTGTTCCCAATTATAGAACAATTGCTGCTCCCCTCACAGTCCTGTCAAGGAAAAACAGGCCAGATAAGGTAGTGTGGACCCCATCATGTGAGCAGGCATTCCAAAAGCTTAATGGGGTTTTTGGGAGGACTGCCTGTGTTAGCCAGTCCAGATTACAGCAATGTCAATGCAGATGGACTCTCAAGACAAGATATAGTTTAATGTGTTCCCAGACAGGCTCATTCCTCTCAAGCAACGTTTTTCCAGGATCACTTTAAAAACTACCTTGAGTTTTCCAAGGGGGAGGGAGAGATGTGATAATGTGGTGTGCTGCTGTCTGTGCTAGGGAGAGTGGGGAAGTGCGTGTGTTGCATGTGTCAGTATGGTTGGCTGGAGTTTTGTGGATAGTTTTGAAAATAAGTTTCTGTCATTTGGCTGTCACACTGACTTGTACAGATGCTTGTAATAAAAAATGTATCAACAGTGTTATTATATCTGATTAAATGTGTATGTTTAAACAAAGAATTCTATAATTTTCAAATATTGCAACAGATCTTAGAAAAGCTCTGAGTCTATACTCTACCAGAGTCATGTTATCAAATGTGATGTCATTCTATAACCAGCACTGAGGAGATGGAACTCGCTAATCAGCTTACTTGGTTTTGTTTTCTTTGGAACCTGATATAAAAATCTATGACAGTTATCACAGTCATTTCAGTTGTAGCCATTTAAAAGTTGGAAGATCATCACCTTGTCTAGTGGAAGTAAGCTTCTCAGCATCTCATCTTGCCTTGCTTAATTAATTAAGTTATCTAGGGAACAGTACTTCTTTAGACAGTCAGGAATTACAGTGAGATTAGCTAAGTATTGTTTTTCTGCATCTGCTTGAATCTGTCCGACTATGTTATTTTTATTTCTCCTGTGAATGAAATTCTGATGTTCATTGCACTTAAATATTTAATATGATCATCTTTTCTATTTTATTTATTATAAAATATTTTTATAGTTTTTTTTGTGGCTGGTCTTTTAAAGATTACTTTTAACATCTTGAGAGTGCTTGTGCTTATTCTAGTTATGCCTTGGCCACTCCAGAAAAGCTTTGCTGCTTGGGTTACACTCTACCATTTATGTTTGTGTTGATTTAACTCAGTATAATTGGATACCCTTGAATAGCTTGACATTGTCAGGGATGTCCTGAGCAGACTGCAAAGGACAGGGTTGACCATTAAGCCCAGTAAGTGTCACTTGGGTATGGCAGAGGTCTTAGATCTGGAACATAGAGTGGGGAGTAGCAAGATTAGGCCAGAACCTGCCAAAGTGGAACCTATTCAGGAGTGGTCTTATCCTATTACCAACTATCAGATGAGGGCATTCTTGGGGACAGCAGGGTATTATAGAAAGTTTGTTCTCAATTATAGAACAATTGCTGCTCCCCTCACAGACCTGTCAAGGAAAAACAGGTCAGATAAGGTAGTGTGGACCCCACCCTGTGAGCAGGCATTCCAAAAGCTTAATTTATTTTTAGGGAGGACTGCTTGTGCTAGCCAGTCCAGATTACAGCAATGCCAATGCAGATGGACTCTTAAGACAGGGTATAGGTTAATGTGTTCCCAGACAGGCTTATTCCTCTCAAGCAATGTTTTTCCAGGATCACTTTAAAAACTACCTCAAGTTTTCAAAGGGGGAGGGAAAGATGTGACAATGTGAGGTGTTGCTGTCTATGCTAGGGAGAGTGGGGAAGTGCATGTGTGGCATGTGCCAGCATGGTTGACTGGAGTTTTGTGGATAGTTTTGTAAATATTTTTCTGTCATTTGGCTGTCACACTGACTTTTACAGATGCTTGTAATAAAAAATGTATCAACAGTGTTATTATATCTGATTAAATGTTTATGTTTAAACAAAGAATTCTATAACTTTCAAATACTGCAATAAATCTTAGAAAAGCTCTGAGTCTATACTCTACCAGAGTCATGTTATCAAATGTGATGTCATTCTATAACCAGCACTGAGGGGATGGAACTCGCTGATCAGCTTGCTTTGTTTTGTTTTCTTTGGAACCTGATATAAAAATCTATGACAGTTATCACAGTCATTTCAGTTGTAGCCATTTAGAAGTTGGAAGATCATCACCTTGCCTAGTGGAAGTAAGCTTTTCAGCATCTCATCTTGCCTTGCCAAATTAATTATGTTATCTAGGGAACAGTACTTCTTTAGACAGTCAGGAATTACAGTGAGATTACCTAAGTATTGTTTTTCCGCATCTGCTTGAATCTGTCCAACTGTGTTATTTTTATTTCTCCTGGGAATGAAATTCGGAGGTTTATTGCACTCAAATATTTAATATTATCATCTTTTCTATTTTATTTATTATAAAATATTTTTATAGTTTTTATTATGGCTGGTCTATTAAAGATTAATTTTAACGTCTTGAGAGTGCTTGTGCTTATTCTAGTGATGCCTTGGCCACTCTAAAAAGCTTTGCTGCTTTGGTTACACTCTACCATTTATGTTTGTATTGATTTTACTCAGTATAATTGGATACCCTTGAAGAGCATGACATTGACTGGCTGGTGGCAGCATTGTTACCTTTTTGCCTGGGCATAAGGGGGCACAGCTTGTAAATCTGTGCCAGCCTTTCTCAGGAGTGTGTGTCTGTGTGTGTGTGTGTATATGTATATATATGTGAAAATCCAGTACCCAGGTGTGGGTGTGTTGGGCACTTGGAACTGCTCTTGCGGGAAATTGTGCTTGATGCATAGAACTGCATTTGAAAATACTGAGTAAATCCATCCCTGTTTTAGTGACGGTCTCTCACCGGGGTCAGTGGTGAGGATTGAGGGTCCTTGATTACTGTCCCTGGGGTAGAGACAGGCCATCACAAGTAGCCTTTTTGAGAACCAGGGTAGAACTTGTCTGCCCATGTCTAAGTGACTGATTGTTGCAAGCACCAGTAGAAGAAGAATCGCATAGCAGGCTGAAGTTCATGCTAAATTACCTGTGGTTCTTGGGTTTTTTCAAGTTTAACATCAGGTACCACCAGATTGTTCTTATGGGCCACCCTGGAGCTTGAGGAATGCAAAATATGCAGATAAAGAGGCATTTTGGAGGTCTCCTTCATTGAAAGTTTCTAGAGGACCTCCCTCCATGACTGTGAGAGACTTCCTCAGGATGTTAAGGTTAATAGTCTCTGTCATCTGTATGGTATCCCTAGCAAGAGCTACACTAAGCTTTCTGAAGGCTTACTGGGAGCAGCACTGATATCCATTAGACAAGGCAATACTAGTCCTCCTGTGCAAATAGCAGGTGGTTTACTGGTGGGCAACTGAAGTGAAGATAATGGCTACATGTCATGTTGTCTTCCAGTGTACATCCAGATACTGACAGACAATCCCTTTTATCAAGTTTTGTGGAGTTGATAAGGGAAAATTTTAAGGTTCAGCATCATTTGACCACTGTTCAAATAAGGGACCCTGTTAGGGATTCTGACCCTCAAAGTATTTGAGCCCTTGTAGAAGCCAGGAATGCAGCAGCTTATAGTGGATAACACTTCAGTCTTGTAATGCTTAAACAAAATGGCACACTTCTATGCACCTTCTGTAAACTAGCAATGCAAGTCTGGGAGTTGGCAGCCCATGCAGGTATGTACAACCAAACAGCAGATGTTCTGAGCAGAATTCGGACAGCAACCAGAAATGTTGGGCAACCAGAAATGGTGCCTAAGCAGAGCAGCTTTGCAGTTAACATACAGACAGATGGGGAATTCAGGATATAGATCTGTTTGCACCCCTGGAGAAGGTTGCTGTGCAGCAGCAGCACTTGGGCAGTGAACACCTTCTCTGTTTTTTGGAGTGGGCTCTTTCTTAAACGCATGTTCTAACACACCACTGCTGTTATGGGTGCTGAAAAAGGAAAGGGACAAGGATGGTTCTAGTTGCCCTTTCTACTGACCCACATACACTTGTTTCACATGGTGGCTCAGCCAAAAGAACTTCCATTTAGCCAGCATTGACCAAAGATTTGCTCACAGCCTAGTACCCTGGTGCAGCTTAACCGACATGGGCTTAGATTAACTGTTGAGGTGGTCTGACACTAATTCCTTTAAAGCACAGTGGACCAATATATGTTTATCATTTTGAAGGAGGCCAAGAACCCAAATGTAAGAGGTCATAGATGTCAAAACAGACAAGATTTTCCATCTAGTGCAATAAAAATGATTAAAATTCATCACCAGCAGGACTGCATGATGGTTTCATTCCTGTCAGATCTTTTTACAGCAGACCTCTCTTCTTCCTCACTTAAACTGCATGTTGAACAGGGCTGTCCCCCCTCCTTGGGATTTAAAATTTGTTCTAAAGAGTTAACTGTGTAACTGTTTGAGCCAGCATAGTGACCCTAACTTCAACTGGATGAACTTCAGAAGTGCAAGTAGTTACATGCAAGGAGCTATTCATGCTGCTCCTTAAAGACAGCAGTAGTCTTGGAACAGTCTGCTACAAAGTGCTTGTGTGCTACTAACAATGTGTACATGCTGGCTGCCACTTGCTCAAAAAAGCAACTGATCTAACTCTCACTAGCCCAAACTCTCATTTCTGTGTAACCCTCCCAATAACCCGAGCCTATAAACTACATAGCCCTAACAGAACCTAAACCCAAAACTTAAACTCCCGTACAGTTCCTAACTTGACTCCTCAGTCCCTTACCCTAAACCTCTACTCCCCCATCCTAATCCTCAAGTCTCCAGTCACACTATAAACTTCAAAACTCTAACCCCCAAACCTAAAACTCCCTTCCCACTTCCCAAACCTAAAATTCTAATCCCCTTCTGTAAACCTAAATTCCCTGATTGCTCCTTAAACAAAACCTCCCTCCCCCCTCCCTAACCCTAAAATCCCCCTTCTGCTCCCTAATTGTAAAACTTTCCTCCCACTCCTTTCCCACAGCTGCTTGCTCAAACTTACAACGTCACCTTCCCTGGCCTTGTCTCATTCATCCAGGAGTTTGACTGGAGATGTGGATCGGATGATGAAGTTTCTCTTGGAGCAGATCCATATGGGTGTGTTACCAGTTCCTACCACTTCAGGTCAACAGGCCCGTCCTTTCACCATTCCACCACCTCAGACTCCTCCTCTGATCCCTTTGCTTCCTTCAGAGTCCCGGGATCTGAGTCTTCAGGGTCCATCTGGCTTGGATCCGAAGATAACCCTGTCTTTGGATCCAAAGCTAACTTGAGTGCCTCAGTTCTGACATCTTCGGAATTGGAGGACTCTCAGAGCCGAAACTTCCTTGTCAGATCTGAGGTGCTGGGATTGACTCCGAAGATGTCAGAGCCATCACTCCACCTTGAAGCCTCAGCATTAGACAGTTCGGCCCCAACTTCCTCCTCGGAGAGATCGCTTCTGGTGCAGGAGAGGACAACATTCCAGAAGCCTGCCTTCTAGTGCCAGGGTCTTCTCTTACCTCGGGGCGGTCTGCCTTTAAGGTTGTGAAGAGGGTGTTCTCTGCTCTGACAGGACTGATGGATCCCACCCCATCGGATCCCCAATCCAGCAACCAGATGTCTCTGCACTCGGAGCCTCATCATTTGATGCCACAGGGGCAGTCAGCTTGAGACCTCCAAACTACCCAGCAGGGCTTCATAGTCTCTTCTGACACTTCCCCAGAATAGCCCACTGAGGAAATCCCTAACAAGAGAAAGTGCATGAAGAGGCACTTGGACTCTTCACAAGAGTCAGTAACTTAGGATACAGACTTTGAGGGTGAAGGATTCCCATGATCACCTCCAGAAGGTGTCTCATTTAGAGACATCTTTGAGATCCTGAAACAGAGAGGTGGTTGAACCCCCAGCAATCTTTCACCAGAGGATTCAGTATTTCTGGAGGCCATCGGAGCTGGCCCATCTACCTCCTGGTTTACTCTGCCCACTGACAAGCTTGCATAGAAGGAGCCTGTCTCAGTTAAGCCAGTACGTAAGAAGGCAGATAGGATTCTGGCTCCACCTGTAGGGAAGGAATTTGGGGGTAAGGGGGTGCCCAGGGATGCCATGGTTGTGGAGAGTGGCCACCAAGATGGAACTTACTGAACAAAGTTCCTCTGTTCATCCCCTAACAGGGAATCTAGGGCAATGGACAGATTTGGGAAGCATGTCTCTGCTTCAGCAACCTTTGCTGTTAGGAAGCTGAACTGTTTGGCACATTTTACTTGGTTGCAAAGGGACTTGATTATGAACTTTCAAAATCCCTTTCAGGGACCGTTACTGCTGAGGCCCAATTGTCCGTGGCCTCTCAGCTGACTACCCTCCAGTCTTTGTCATATTTGTCCATGAGGCTTTTCTCGCATGCAAACAAAGGTGCCTCAGGGGCAGCAGGTTCAGGCATAGCCAATAGGAGGCATGCCTGGATGCAGTTATGTGATTCCGCGGAGCTTTCAAGTCCTCATTAATCAGTGCTCCTATTGACAGCAGTTCTTTAGTTCTTTGTTTGGCTCCACAGTAAAGGACACATTGTCCAGGTGTGAGGAGATTGAAAAGACCCTCTCTGCAGTGGACATACATTTTTTTACCCTTCAAAGATCCTTTCCTAGGAATCCACAAGGTGGTCGAAAGATGTGGTTGAAGAAGTCCCTGGGTCCTTTTCAGGACACATGTGAAGAAAATTCCTCTAGGGTGAAAGGGGGGAGCTCAAATAGATGACACCACCCCTGTGACAGGAGGCCTGCAAAGTCAGGGGTCCTGTGATTCCTTCTCTGATAGACTCTGCCAGCACTCCTGAATGGAGGCCCAATTCCCTCTCTGGAGGCAATCGATGGTCAACTAGTCCTGCATCAGATAGCCTGACTAGACATAACAAAAGATATTTGGATACAGAGGATTATTTCCAGAGGTAATATAATTACCTTTTCCCTTCCACCTCCAACTGTACAAAAAATTCCCAATATTCCTCCCAGACAGAGGAAAGAAGCAGCACTAGAAATACAAAAACTGCTAGGAAAAAAGTCATCCAAGAGGTCCCACCAGACCAGATAGAATCCAGAATTTACTCAAAATTAGTGCCAAAAAATCCCACAGGGGACTGGAGACCAATTTGGATCTCAATAACTTGAACAAGGCAGTTTGACATGCAAAGTTTCAGATTTTCACGTTTCAGTCAATTTTACCCTTCCCGGGCACGGTTGTCTGGATGTGCTCAACAGACCTTCAGGATACGTACTGTCACATAAAAGTGAACAGACAATCCAGAAGGTGTTTACGCTTCCAGCTGGGAGCCAGTCACTATTGGTTCAAAGCACTGCCCTTTGGCCTCACCACAGGCCCTAGGGTGTTTACCAAATGCATGGCAGTAGTGGCAGTTCACCTGAGACTGCAAGGATTAGGGGTGTTTCCATATCTAGATGACTGGCTCACTACTGCCCAGACCAGGCATCTACTAGCAGGAATGATAGATCAGGTACTACTGAATTGTTCTCACCTGGGAATAATAAATTACAACAAGTCTCATTTACAAACAACTCACATTTTGGAATTCATAAGAGCAGTTTTCAGTATGACAACTGTGACAGCTTTTCTTCCTCTCTCAGGAGTGCAGACTAGTAAGATTCCAAGTCAGGAGACTAATTTGCAGTACCGTGTTTGTTTCAGCCTGGTTGATCCTTCAAGCCTTAAGGTCAATGTCAGCTGCCATAATTTTAGTTCCTCTTGCAAGGTTTCATACGAGAATCCTTCAATGGATACTAGTAACACAATGTCCCATTCTTTACCAGCACATGTCAGCATAACTAAGGATCACTCAATCATGCAAGAGATATCTCTAGTGGCGGATTCATTCAGAGAAAGTTCTACAAGGCCATCCTTTCAGTCTCCGTTAGCCCATGGCCATAGTGACTATGGACACTTTCCAGATTGGGGGGGCAGTTTCTGGAGAGAACGGTCCAAGGTACTTGGTCCCCCGAAGAGGCCAACTTACATATCAGTGTCCCTGAGATGAGAGCAGTTCGTTTAGAGTTGCAAGCCTTTCATGATGCTCTCCCTTCAGGGACAATTGCTATTCAAATGGGCAATATGTTAGTTTGGTACATCAGCAAACAACGAGGGACCAAATCATACCCCTTATGTTGAGAAGCGCTCAGAGTGTGGCAATGGGGAATCTCATCCAACTGCTTTCTCGTAGGAATGCACATTTCGGGGAAATCCATTGTGATAGCAGACAAATTGAGCAGGTCCATTCTTCTACTTCATAAGTGATCCCTCAACAGGAAATTTGCAGAAATGATTGTCTGTCAATTGGGGCCAGCCTTGCTGCAATCTTTTGCCTTTCCCCTAAACAACAAATGCATCACCTACTTTGTCCTATTCCCTCCTCAGGGGGAGTCACTGAGGGATGCTCTACTTCATTTGACCCCCCTCGTCTACTCTATGCTTACCTACCAATCCCTCTAATTCCGAAATTCTTGCTGAAAGCTGCCAGGTTGAAGAGCAAAGTTATCCTCATTGCACCTATAGAGCTATATTACTGGACTTGTCAGATTTGGTTCCCCTTCCTGTCGCCTAACTTTCTTTACCAACCTTGGATTCTGGATACAATTCCAGATCTCATATCACATCTGACAGACATGGGTCATCAGGATTTCTCAAACCTCATGCTAACAGCATGTTTTCTCCATTTCCATTAATAGCCAGACAACCGGTGCTCTCTTCCCCTGTCCATCATATCCTTTTATCTTCCCATAATTCTTCAACAAGAAAGCTGTATACAAGTAAATGGAAAATGTTTGTTTACTGGGCAAAACAAAAACATAATGGCCCCTTTTCCGCCATGATACATAACATCCTTGAATTTTTGGCTTTGATCTTTAATGAAGGGACAAGCTTCTCTACCATTAAGGTTCAGTTATAGGCAATATCTAATTTTCATATTGGATTTGAGAATTCTCCTGTCTTCTGAACTTTGGAAAGCATTCCTGAGAGGCACTCTTCTATTGAGACTCCCGTATAAAGACTCTGCTGCACCATGGGGTCTGAACTTGGTACTGCCAGCCATAATTCATTCCTCCTTTTAACCAGCAGCTAAATGTGACCTTAAGTTTCTGACTTGGACAACTGTCTTTCTAATTGCCATTACCTCTGCTAGAAGAAAGCCTTGTCATCAAAGCCTTCTTACTTGATTTTTCATAAGGATAGAGCTATATTACGAAGCAATGCTTCCTTCCTTCCCAAGGTGGTGTCAGAATCCAATATCTATCAGTCCATTAATTTGCCGGTATTCTTTCCTAACTTTGCAAATAATGGCAAATATATGTTGCACTTATTGGATGTTCACAATTACATTTTTATTTACATAGAGCAAAAGAAATCAGAAAGACAAACCAGTTGTTTCTTTTGCAGATTTGGAATTTGGAAAGCCAGTGGCAAAAGTAACTAGCCAGATGTTTGACAGATTGTACTTCATTTATCTATATCAAACTGGGTCTAACCTTACCAAAACTTGAGAGCCCATTCAACTAGGTCCATGGCAGCTTCTTCAGTCTTTCTGTCCAGAATTTCTATGTACAACTTATGTTCAGCTGCAACCTGACAAATCCTTGTACCTTTAACACTCATTACAAATTATATCTGGTCTATAGGGGCAGAACAGCTTTTGGCGCAACTATGCTGAGGAATATCCTTCCTTAGAATCAACCCAGAGTTTCTAGGTAACTGGAGAATCTGTCCTAACAGTTGGGAATAGAATGTAAATTGACAACATCAGATAAAGAAGTTATGTACTCACCATAACATTTAGTCTGTGTTGCCCATTTTCATTCTTCCTCAAATTCCTGCCCACAATCCCCGTTCCTTATCTGAACAAACTTCTGGAAGAACGAGACATTGTAAGGACACCACTGTCCTTTGATTGAGCTCCAGATATAGCTTCCTTTTTAGGACATGTACTTATACATAAAATATTGATAGATACCACTTCTAGTAAAATCAGCAAACAAGATCTGAGGTATGTTAGGGATTGGTGCATTATGGGTAAGAGAAAAGCTCATGAGCTTTTTGGTTAGCACGAGCTTTAGTAATGGCGGAGTCTGATCCAAACCCAACAGTTGAGAAAGAATGGAATGTTATGCTGAGTACATAACTTCTTTTTGTTCAGGTAATGTCTGATGCAGTACAAGCTGCCATCAAACTTTACCCACAGGAAGTTTTGTCCAGTAGAGTATTTCTGCTAAGGCAAAGGGCTGAGGTGGGGACAGGAGGGATGGAATACCTCAAAGACCACCACCTTTCCTGTCTGTATTCTTATTACGTACTCATCGGGGAACTGCAGAAAGACAGCAGCTGGGTTTCACTGCCTTTTCTGTCTCAGCTTAATTGCACTAATATAATACATTTTATTCCAGTCTTACAAAATTCATTGAAATCATTGTCTCCATCACTGCAGCTAGCATTGCTGTTCTTTGCTAGACAACCCTAGCTAATTTGCTCAGCACCCAGCATCTCTGACCCTAAAATTTAGCTATATGGCATTAGCAGTTTATTGTGAGTGCTCAGTGTTCATTATGTGGTATAAACTAAAGCTACAATGTCCATTGCCTAGCATCCATGCTGCAGCATTTGCAATATGTGTTGTACTAGGAGTTAGAACTCCACAAAGTAGCTGTATGAAATTATTATTATTATCTTGTACAGTATCATTATATTGTAGCATAATACCATGTTTTCACTAAGCACTGCTAGAGTGGATAACATCAAAACAGCTTCAGATTATCATCCTAAATACTGCTTCCATGAATCTTCTGGGTCTGCTGTAGTAGTCTCTCTTCGACTCCTGATTAATATGACCAGCAATAGTCCTCCACCCTTTGGCAATGTGGCTTAGCAGTGTGCTGTCACCACATCTGTGGCCAGTCTGATTACATTAGGTGTTTTAAGGCAGTGTAGCAACTCCTTTTATGCTTACTGACTATTCACCGCTTCGAACGGTTGATAATACAACCTGTGACAGATGTAAATATTTAAGAAACATGGAAGTAAAACTGTTGCATGTGGACACATTAGATAAGCATCATACATCCCCAACACAATTCAGTTACAGTCACAACTAGGCCCATAACTTATGCTCTGGCTGTAAAGAAAAAATTGCCAAAGCTTCCTAGAACACACAGTGAAAGATCCTGGCTTCCAGCACACAAGACAGTGCATACGCTCTCTCCACTTGCACATATTGCAAATCCACATAGCTTACCTAAGAGTCCGCAGGAAAGCAGGCCAAAGCTGCCTAAAGTCCACTAAGTTTGCTTCTATACAAGGAAATGTTTTAGTCATAAGTGACTCTATACCTAGGTATATAGACTCCACACCTGTCAGACCGGACAAGAACAAGGTGTCCATAAGCTGCTTTTCTGATGACAGGATCACTGATGTTACAAGGTCTCTTAAACTAAAGTAATATGACTGTGAGGTAGTGGTGACCCATATGACCTAGATGGTCCTCCCAGAAAGACATAATGGAATTTACTATACATTTTTAGAGGCACAAATGACACTGGTGTTTAGTATCTTGCCTTAACTAAGAATGATGCCTAGACACTAGGGCAATATAATTTGTCTAAATTATTGGCTATGTAGTTGGTGTCATTCTAAGGAAATACAGTATGTACTGGCCTGGGATGAGAGGTTGGTGAAACTTCCTGTTTTGTTGGGGATGGCTTACATGGGCTTTTACATAACAGCTGAAGTGTAGCATGCTCAGATTCAAATTTGGACAACTTTGTGGTGTCCTTACTCAAACTTATGAGACTGTATAGAAAAAAAAGAACTGCCAGAGCTCAAGGCTGCCCTGTAACTTGAACACGTTCATATTTATGCAGTTACTGAGATATTGTCAATACAGTGATACCAAGTTCAGGCTTATTGTAATTATTTTAATCAATGCACTTTACAAAGGCAAGAAACTAAACAGTGTATGTAAATGTGAACCATTAAATGTATTGGCGAAAATGATGTAATTCTGTAAAGAAAATGACTGGGAACAACAGTAAAATGCATCACAATTGATAATGTCCCAAAAAGATGACAACAAATATTAAGTAGCTATATAACTCAGCTAGTCACCTTGTGGTAACAGTACAATAAACTGGCAGTTTCATATCACTCTTCAAAATCAAGAAGTCCAGTAAGATGAAATCCAAATATGAAGAGACACTGATACCATAAAAACAGGCATTATGCAAGTACAGACTGCATTAAAATGAAAAATAGACCACGTGCTACAAAAAAAAAAAAACTTGCATGGATTCCAGAAGCAATGGGGCAGCAGTAACAACATTACAAAAAAAAAAAACAAACTCAAACAATATGAAAGTCTAGTTGTCACCAATATAGAATAACCAGGCCAGCACTAAACCCCTTCCACAACACAACCCTGTTCTCTCTCTCGCTGTAGAAGCACATGCCCAAATTTCTTACAAGTAAAGATCAAGTCCAAGATGGCTGCAAAATTATCAACAGCTTGACTTCAGCTCTCCCAGTGTGAAAAAGAAACTGAGAGATAAGGACTAGTAATTCTGACAGTTTTAGTAAAATTCAGTTACTGGCTAGTAATTATACTGCCTTGATGTCAGCAAAGGAGAAGTGCAGAGAGTCTGAAAGAAAATTACCTAGAAAAGATGAAGACAAAACACTGACTGGGAAGAATCCTGCATCTGTTTGGCAAAAAGCAGTTCAATCTCTAGCTTTGGTACAAGATATGTCTTCGAGTAATTTAAAGAAAAAATAAATAAATCAAATGTGCTCAGATAAATGAAATACTGAAGGAGTATATCAACTCAGATAAAAGGCTGGAAAAATGAATGAAGTTTGGAGAGCTAATCAGATGAACTGATAAAACTGCAAAAATCAAGGGTCTAAATGAAGAAAAGGCTGGCTGAATGTGAAACTGCTCAAGAAGAGCTTTTTCAAAAATTGGTAGAGAGAGAGGACAGAGCACACATGGAAAACATGAGATTTTCTGCTGTGTATGCTCCAAACCTGGTCACGAGAAGACAGCCAGGACCTGTATTAGTAAAGATTAATCATACCAGCAGAAGAGTTGATCCTGACAAAATTGTAGCAGAAGGGCAAAGTATTAAAAATTGGTGACAACAGAGTGTCTGTGGAAAATGATATTCACTGCACATCGAGCTGAAGACAAGCAAAATTATCCTGGCATCAGGGAATGTTGAGAGGTAGGTGTGCAATTCACGCTGCTGAATTCAGCTGTCTTAAGAATATTTTTTTCGGAGGATCAGAACAGGCTAAGAAGAAAATACAAAACTATGTCCAAAAAGTAATCCATCAAACAGAATGGGACTGCTTCTTATTCTTCTGATTCAAAGAAAAATGCTTGAGAGACAGAAAAAAAGCGCAGGAGTTAACTGCAAAAGAATCAGGAATAACCTGGACTTGAATGAAGTCTGGAGTTGTGAGATGAACAGGAAGATCAGCAACACTGAAATTAGTGAGTAAATGTGAGACTATAAGCATCAATCACATTTTTGTGACGTATGGCTTTACAAGAAAAAAGTGTCTGTGAAAGAATGGACTTTTGTTGACTTTGTTAAACTTGGTGGGGGGGGGGACTGAAAGCATTAAATATCTTAAACTGAAATACTCTTTCACAATGTAAAATTTATGATTTGGAAGACAAATTAACTGCAAAATTAATTGCCATGGAATAGAAAATGTAATGGATTGAATTATTATGAAATGTAAAACTGTTCTATTCTAACAGGAACATTTTTATTTTACTGTATGTCCTGGTTCCATGTATTTGGAGTAAATGTAATTTACTGTGTTTTCTTCAAAAAAAACTTGAATGAGCTGAAATGATCTTGTTTGCTACAATAGCAGTGTTGCTAACATTGCATTTTGCAAACCTATTTGCTAAAACTGAAAGACTGCTAAAAACCTCTGCAGGTGGTATAAGTATTGTGTCATATTAAAATGTATTGCAGAAATACATTCTAATTAAAAAAAAACAATTGTGTACAAGTTTTATTTTCATAAATAATAGAAAAATCCTGCATGTCATTTAGATGGAGATAAGACTATACTTTTTTGTCATATGTTGGAAAAACTGTCATTTCTACATTTAACATGATTGAATAATTCAGTAGTATTTCCTGTAACTCTAAGACTTGGAAATGTGTGGAACTGTGAGTAACTAGCTTTTCAAAAAAGGAAAGATAAATTGTTTTAATTTTTACAATTTTTCTTAAACATTTAACTGGACTTATAAGGACCTGTGTGGCGATACTACTTTGTATTTTTCTGCTCTGTTCTATCTGATTGAATTTTTTTTAGTTTGTTCTGCAACCTTAGTCTTGTATTTTAATTAGTACTTGTTGGAAGATTGTTTCTGCATTATTCAGTTCTTCTATTTCCACAAGTAGAAGTACTTGTAAAAGCTGTTTGTATTTTAAATCTGGCCAAGGTCTTATAGCTTAATTCACAGCTGTGGCAGAGCTGTGTAGTATTATCAGATTCATGCTTTAATCATTTATTTCTGCGTTTATCCATAAACAGTGTTACTGGTAAATTTCTTCATGGCCAAGTGCCTTAAAAAGTAGTAGAAGTTCAATAGTGACAGAATTGTCTCTGCTCCAGTTTGTGCTTCAGTGCTTTTTTACAATATGCCTTTAAATAGAGATTTAATTAACTAAAGTTGATCATGTGACCTATTTATCGTATAAAAGAGGGACAGTTTCTTATTTATTTATTCTGATAAAGTTTTGATAAAAGTATGAAAGTGCTAAAATTACATTTGTGGTGTATTTGAGGGTTTATTCGTCTTGTGGCATATCTCTGTTGAACTTGTGTGCTTTTATATTCTGCTTATCATTTAGCTGCTTGCATTCCTTGTCTGCCCCATTTCCACAAACACATTAAGCTGAAGTGTCTGAAAGCTCTCCAATATTGTTTTTATTTGATAGTTAGCCTGTGTAGCTAACTTGCTTGCTCTTTGAAAATTTCTCCAACCTCCCACCCTTCTGGTGCTGTTGTTTTATAAGGTTGTGTCTCTGCTCTCCACCTCTTACAGTTATCTGATTTCCAAAGCCCCTCCCTCCCATCTTTCACTCCTCTTGACTGTTCTATAAACTATTATGTACTCTTCCCACCCGTTATTATCCATAGAGCCACGATACTGAGAGCCCACCCAGGAAAACCGGTATTATTCATGAGTAAACCTCCTTCACTGCATACTGTCTCCTGCTCATTTTCCTGGAGCTCAGCAAAGCTGATAGTTCCAGCCAGCATTCCAGATGTGTTTTGCTTGTATTCAAAGCCACCCAGGCAAAGTTAAGTACTTTTGATTAGTAAATCACGCCTTAGTTATTTTGAATGATAACTTTTGTTTCATGCTTTTATGTGTGCATTTCACAGAATTTTTTTGTTAAAAAGATTGCTCTTCCCTTCACTGTTATTGTCTTGAAATTATCTTCAGCAAGGGATTTAAAGCTAGTTGTTTTAAGTGGTGTATGTTAGCACTGCATTTGTGGGTCTTGTTTACTGTGTTTTTACATCAAGAGGTCTGGATTTATTCATCTTGTGAAAGGAGGTGTTTGCCTGATCTGTCTTGAATTGTAAAATACACAAAATGGCTTGTACTGCAGTCATTTTATGGCCAAAATTGTAAAATACACAAAATGGCTTGTACTGCAGTCATTTTATGGCCAGAGGGCTCATTATTTAGTGTTCTTTTTCTGTGCTACTCTAAATTTGGCATGTTTGTGTGGGTTAGCAGTGCCCTGTACAATAGCAAAAACCTAGAAAGCAAATTTTCTCTGTAAAATGGTCCATAAAACTAACCTGTAAAGCAGCAATATAGTGCAAATACCTTGTCCATCTACAATCTTAAGAGCTGCTAATTGGGCCTCAAGTGGCAATACCATCTGATTTAGTAGAATACACTATTGTGTAAACATTAAAGTTAGTAGAATTTAGTACTGTTTAGCGTAATGTGCCTCAGTAAAGCACCCTTATTAGTCTACACAAAGCATGCTTAATAGCCTTTTAACCTCAACACACCACCCCCTTCTAGCTTACAAGGACTGTAAGTAGGGCTGTCCAATTTCCTAACTTATCTGTAGTCATCTTGGTGGATATGAGCTTCTTGAGACTATGTAGCAATTCTCTCATGTTTATGTATGAGAGGTATAATGACACAATGACACTGGAAGTTAACTTTCACAAACAAAACAACATCAGGTTGTCAAACTGCAGACACAACACCTACCTCACATAACACACAACACACACATAGACTAACATATGCTGAGGCACTTACAAGCAATCTTCCTAAACAACAGGGATCACCTAGACCACCTGTTGTCAAAGCAATGCCTCAGCATGCTCAAAGGCACTCAGAAAATACCAACACCACACATGCTGTTACTCTCAGTTGAGCCCCAACACTAAGCCCCTAAGTCAAGCAAACACACTTCCCAGGAGTATAATCATAGGGGACTCCATTGTAAGGTATACAGATGCCCCTTGAACCAGGCTGAACAAGAGAAGGTAATTGTTAGTTGATTATCAGAAGCCAGGATCCACCAAACCACACATGCACTCAAGTAATTACACCTCAGTTACCAGTACGATTCCATCATAGTTCATGTGTTTGTAAATTACCTGAGATGTACCACTCTGGACTGTATAAAGAGAGACATTATGGAGCTTTCAGACTATGTATCTCATAGGTTCATAGGTTCATAGGTAGGTACTAGGCTATCTGCCCAAAGGCATTTATAAGCCTAGCCAGAATGTGTTGGCTTTCACCGCCCCCTTAGATTAGTTCCCTGTGCCTTTGACCAGCAGAGCCACTGGAGTGATCCCAGGGGTAAACTTTCTGTTTCCCATCCACTCGTCAAGGCTTCTCTTGAAGAGTGTTAGTGAGTAGCTCTGCCTAATGTAGATTGGAATCTTGTTCCAAAGCATGGGAAGTCTCCTGGACAGGAATCTATCCCTCCAGCATGTCCTATTTATTGTTGTGGTGAGGTTTAGATCCCTAGAGCGTGTGGCTCAAGGGGATATGGTTTTCTTAAGGTGGAACATGTCCATAATTTCTGGGATGGACATGGCCTTGTGTGTCAGGCAGAGATCACCTCTGAGTAGGAGTTATGCAACCGAGTACAGCTGGAGTTTCTTCAGTCGAGCTGCATAGGGCATCTGTTTGAGGCCAGTGATCTTCTTGGTGAGTCTTCTGTGGTCTTTCCAGCTGTTGCAGATGTCTTGTAAGGTACATCCCAAATGGGGCATTGTACTTTATGATGGGTCTGATGAGTGATGAGTAGAGGAGCACAATGACCTCTTTTGATCTGGATACGAACCCTTTTGTGATTAGGTGGGCCACATAGAAGGATTTTCTAACCACTTTGGCAATGTGATTATCAAAGGAGAGATTAGTATCTACTTGGGTCCCCAGATCCCTTATTACGTCTTCCATGTTTAGGGGACTGCCACCTATGTGGTAGTTTGTGGGTACTTTGTTTTTTCCAAAGGGGATGACTATGCACTTTTTGGCATTAAGCTTGAGGCCATGATTTTGACACCAGGTATCCATCTCAGTGAGACCATTCTGGAGGATGTCTGTGTCAGTCAGAGAGTCAGTTATAGTCCCTAGTTTGCAGTCGTCTGCGAACTTGGTCAGCCATAGTCCTGCTGTGCTTGCCTGTACCTCTGAGAAGTATATGCCGAACAGGAGGGGTCCTAGGACTGAGCCCTCGGGAATGCCACTTGTAACCGGTTTAGAGTCGGACCTAGCTCCCGCAACTCTCACCATGTGGGTTCTGTCCGTGAGCCAGTTGGCAACCCATCTTGTGACATAGGGGTTTATGTTCAGGCTGGTGAGCTTGTCTATAATACCGGAATGGGGAATGGTGTCGAAGGCCTTTGCGAGGTCTAGGTAGGCTGTGTGTAACACCTTTCCCTCATCTATAGCCTTGGTAACTGTCTCAAAGAAGTCCACCAGGTTTAGGAGGCATGATCTGCCCTTACCAAAGCGGAACTGGGTAGAGTCCAGTGTTTGGAGGTTCCCAATGTCTCTGTTAATGAGTTCCATGATGATGTGCTCCATAGCCTTGCAGACCAAGCTAGTCACGCTTGTAGGGCGATAGTTCCCAGGGTCTGTTGTGGCTCCACCTTTGTGGAGCGGAATAACCGTTGCTGTGCACCACTCTATGGGTACATAGCCTGTGGAGAGGCGGAGTTTGAACAGTATGTTTAGGTGAGGGGTTAGTTCGTCTTTGAGCTCATTTAGGACGCAGCCCACTGTCCAGTCCCATTGATGCTGTGTTTTTGGCTTTGGAGAGGACTGTTTTAACCTGAGTGTCTGTGATTTCAGGGGCTCTACATTCTTCTGGTATGGTTATGGGCCCTTTTGGGGGTGAGTGGGGGGTGAAGTTTGCACTGAACCTGTCTGCCAGGATGTTGGCAATATCGGTCAGTTCAGTGTATTTTGTGCCATTCTGCACTAACTCTGAGCAGATCTGAGCATTGCCACTTAGATTCTTGACATAGCTAAAGAATGCCTTGTGGTTACCTTTGGAATCCTTGGCAATTTTTCTTTCGAAGCAAGCCTTGGATGATTTTATGAGGGATTGTAGATGTTCATCGTGCATACAGCTGCAGTCATAACAGATGAGTTATCCTGCCATCAGGCGGGTCCTTGGTCGGCCAAATTCCAAAGTCTAGGTCCGACGTCGGTTGTCGTCGCCTCTTCCCTGACATCAGTGCAGCAGGGGTGTAAAAGAACCAGCCGACGCCATCTTCTTCAGTCTTTCTTGCCGCGTGGTGCCCAAAGCAGAAGCAGTTTGCAAGTGCCGGTCGGCCAGCTCCTGAGATTTACGAAAATATTTCAGCCGAAGTCTTCTTGAAAGCTAAGTACCCCGTTGGGGAAACTTTTCTTGCCTCAGACCGATGTCAGACAAAGTTAATAATTGCATTTCATGTGGGAAGCAAATACCGCATAAGGATTTCCATTCTTTCTGTATTCCTTGCTTAGGCCCAGACCACAACGTCTCGGCCTGCCATTTTTGTGCTAGATTCAACAAACGCACTATTAAGCATCGGGCGGAGTTCGCCCAACACTATTTTGGTAAAAAATTTAATTACATTATGTCGTCGGATACTCCGACTCCAGTTTTGAGTAAAAGACGCAAAGATAAGGACCGACATACAAGGTCCGCGACTTCTACCGACACCACGCTAAAGCCGGCTACCGGTGCTCCGGTTCTCAGCAAAGCCCCTACGCAGCCCCTGAGTACCGATGATGCTTCTTTAGCGGTGTCTTCTGTGCCCGAGGTCGCAGGCTCCTCGGCCCCCATTCCGACTACAGATACCGACGCCACTCTTGGCGGGGAAACTCGGAGTTTAGACAGGCCTGCCACCTTTCAAGGTGTCTTCAGGCCTTCCTCCTTTTCCATTAAGGCTTTCACAAAATCTAAAGCAGCCATGAAAACTAAAAGAAAAGGTCCACAGAGCCACTCTCAAGGCCCCATGCCTAAAAAACAGATGCTCAAAATGGCCGAGGATTTGATTACTCTTATCAGGGGTTCTCAGCCCCCCTCGGACAAAAGGCCCAGATTGGAGGAAGACTACCCTTCCTCAGATCAAGCCTCTATTACCTCAGAACATTCTGAGGACCAGGAATATTCATATTCCCCTTTTGAAGACTCTGATGCTGAGGAGTCCATTCCCTCGGTCTCCCCCCCTGAGGACTATTCTTTTGGGGAAACCTTACATACCTTGAGGGAACACTTTCACTGGGGAGATCAAGATTACTCAGATTCCAAGAAAAGTCTCAGGGATTTTCTCTTGCTTCCCCAGCACAGACCTCTGGCTATCCCTCCTGTCTTGGATATATTAGATGATGTGTACACAGAAGCCAGCCTCAACCCAGATTCTTTACCTCCAGCTCCTGTTAAACCTGACAGATATTACCGGGTTCCTGATTCACACCAATTCCTATACAAAAGCCATGCTGCTGACCCAGAAACTATTTCACAGGGTCCCAAGGGAATTAAGGCCTCTACTGCCAAAAACCCATTACCTTCAGAGAGAGATTCCAGAGCTTTAGAAAGGTGGGGGAAAAAGGTGTACACCTTGGCCACTTTAACCATGAGGGCATTAAACTGTCAGTTTCATATGTTAAAGTATCAACAGTTTTTGTTATCTCAGTTGAAAAGCAAAATGACACAACCTGAGCAACCAGATTTAAAGGAGTTGCAGGATTTGTTGCATAGTGCAGAGCAAGTGGGTAAACATACCTTGCAGTGTGGTTTTGATGCTTTAGAGGCCTCATGTAGAGCTGCTGTTACAGGGTCTGTCATACGTAGACATGCTTGGCTGAAAGAGCAAACCTTACCAGATCATGTCAAAGCTAAATTACTAGATGCACCTCTTCAAAAAGATGTATTGTTTGGTGTTAAAGCTGAGGAGGTATTAAAGAAAATGGAGGAAAAGGCAAGATTAATGCAAACAGTGAAAGATTTCCTACAGGTACAACCTCCACGTTTCAGCAAAAACTGGCCTTCAAAAAAGTGGTCCTTTCCAGCCACGGACAGACCTCAAAGAGGCAGATACAGGCGCCTGAGGGGTAGAGGACAATCTCAAGGATCATTTAGAGCCAGACAATGGCAAGCACCTACACCAAGAGGTGGAGAAGATAGATCACAGTCATTCAGAAAGCAGACACAATGACTTTCCCCTTTGCATGCCAAGCAAAGCTTTAATGGCAACACCTTTAGGCGGAAAACTGGCATTATTTTCAAAAAATTGGCATATTGTCACAAAAGACAAATGTATCCTGGACATTATAGACAGAGGCTACAGATTCCACTTTCACACCCTTCCAAAAATGAGAGGCATGCCAAACCTGCCACAAAATCAAAGGGCAGAGGCACAAAAACAAATTTCAGCTCTCATGGACATGAAAGCTATTCAAGAGGTACCTGCAAAAGAACAGGGTCAAGGTTTTTATTCCAGACTATTCCTGGTACCAAGGAAGGACAAAGATTGGAGACCTATTTTGGACCTATCCATCCTAAACACATATTTACTTGTACCAAAATTCAAGATGCTCACATTACAGCAGCTTCTTCCCATGCTGGGCAAGGAGTCTTGGCTGGTAACATTGGACCTCAAGGAGGCATACCTGCATATCCCTATCAGACAAGATTGCAGAAGATAACAACAACCAAAAAAGATCCACCAAAATGCAATTTATTAAAACTCTCTGACGTCTCGGCCACAGCCTTCAAGGAGTACAAATAACACGAAACACTCTGTCTATATGTATACTAAAATACTTTGTCAATGAATTCAATTAAACAATCAACCAAAAGTAAATTGTGTAATTATATTAAATTTAACAACATTTTCCAATTGAAATCTTCATTTAAACCAAATGGGTATAACGTTTTAAATTTTAAAATATACACAGCTTCTTTATATTGCAAACTTTGTTTGATGCTTATATTATCATGGTTATAATGTTTAACCTGTTCTAAAACACATCCTTTAAGCCCTTTACTATCACTATTGTGAAAATTCAAAAAATGCATGGCAACAGGGCTTTCTTCTTTCTTGTTTTTAATGTCTTTCACATGTTCCAGGAGTTTTGTTTTAAAGGCTCTTTTAGTTTCCCCTATAT
This sequence comes from Protopterus annectens, assembly GCF_019279795.1. Taxonomy (NCBI): domain Eukaryota; kingdom Metazoa; phylum Chordata; order Ceratodontiformes; family Protopteridae; genus Protopterus; species Protopterus annectens. The sequence goes on along the minus strand of NC_056738.1, from coordinate 576,952,642 downwards.
AAAATTTTCTACAGGGGCAACAAAGTGCATAAATTACACTCTCCGAATTACAATTAAAATTATTGTTAGTCTCAAAAGGAATCTTATTAATATGTGCAAAACTAGAGATAACAAACTGACATGCTTTACATTTGCCACACTGCTGTGTTCCCATTTTTTTCACACTATATAGTATTGACTCTGTTGGAAAACTAAACCTGCTCTTCACCAAAAAATCTTTTATACTCTTACCTCTTCGATAAAAAAATTTCAATTCTACATTTAACCATGAGTTGACACTATTAAGGGAACAAAAATATTCCCAAAGTTGTGAAAATAATTTGGTAAATTCTGACGTAAAACAGCCATAAGTGGTAACAAAATATATACTCTCTTTTTCTTGTTGAACCACATTCATCACCTTTTTGTGATTATACACCTTTTGATGAAATTGAGCAGTTGTTTTTTTGTTATTACCACAAAACTTTCTATAGCTGTCAGCTAACAAACATGTACTATAACCTCTCTTAGAAAAGGCATCAAACAATGATTGTAATTCTTTGCAGAAAAATTTGTTATTATTGCATAAACGAGAAATTCTGAGCATTTCCCCATATGGCAAGGAATTGATGGTATGTGGGGGATGTCCACTGGTACAGTGGACATATTGTGTGCCCCCCACAAATTTTTTATTAACTGAAGTTATTAAATGTGTACCATTGGTAATATCCAAAACTACATCCAAAAAAGGCATACAAGTACCTATTTTAAGGCCGTCAAATTGTAAGGAAAACCTATTCAAATTTAAGTCAGTAATAAATTGTTGAACGTGTGCCCTACCATCTTCTACTAGGAAGATTAAATCATCGACGTATCTAAAATATTTGACAACATGATTATGAAAAAATTGATGCCTATAAATGACTTCTACCTCAAATAGACCCATTGCCAAATTTGCATACATGGGGGCAAAAGCTGCCCCCATGGCTGTGCCCTGTTTTTGACGATATAATATATTGTTAAACTCAAAAAAGTTATGATTTAAAGAAAAGAATAATAACTCAACAATAAATTCTGTTGATGGAGACTCTCCAAGGAAAAATCTGACAGATTCTAATCCAAAAGAATGACTGATGTTAGTATATAAACTTTTGACGTCAACCGTCACCCAGTACATCTTATCATTCCAATGAATATCACTAATTTTGTTTAAAAAATCAAACACATCAATGATATAAGATGGTAACACTTTAACATATGGTAACAAATAATTATGCAAAAAAATTCCCAGATTATGTAAAAAATAAAAACGTCCAGAAACAATGGGTCTTCCTGGTGGTTTATACAAATTTTTATGTATCTTGGGTAGACAATAAAAGTAGGCCATAGAACATTTATCAACCTGGAACTTATTCTTAATGTCTTGACTATTAAAATAGCCTAACCTAAGACCTTTATGAATAAGTTCTTTATAAGTTGTCATAGCTGCATGATAACTGATCATATCTGCTTTTTCATAGGTACTTTCATCATTAAGATGTGTCATACACATGTCAAAATAGTCTAAGTAGTTCATGACTACTAATTTGTTGCCTTTATCCACTGGCTTAAAAATTATCTTATTCTGTTTACTTAATTCCATCAGAATCTTCCAATCATTATACTGTATATTATACTTTATATTCTTCTTGTTATTCATGAATTTATCATACGTCACCTCAGTAAAATGGTTAACCATTTTAATAAAATTAGAAACATCACCATTTAAAATGTGTGGAATAAACTGACTAGAAGAAGGAACATTAGTAGTATCAAATTTGAAATACGCATTTGCTAACTCTTCAGAAACACAAGAATAAATACTGTCAGAAGAAAAAGAACAACTATCATCCATAGAAACATGTTCACCATTGTTAATTTGGCTAAAAAATGCTTAAGATATAATTTCCTGCCAAACACATACACATCTGTTTGTATGTCATGTAACCTAGAGACTACAGTAGGAATGAACTTCAGTCCTAAATTTAAGACAAAAAGCTCCAAATCACTAAAATAATGATTAGACAAATTAACAACATAACTACAAATGTCTTTTTGTGGAGGGTTATCGTTTACCTCGTTTAAAACACCCTGTCCTTTGTTGTTCATAACTGGCGTTATGAGGAAATTCGCGCTGGCTTTTCTGGCCCTGCATGCCAGTATGGGGGAAATGTGGTTCTTGACGAAAAGTCTGATGAAAAGAGTCCGTCTGTTGAGCTGCTGGAAGTCCAGGATAGTCTATGTCCCCATATTCGTCTTCTGTTGAAATATAACCACCTTCCGATGCAGACGCTGATGAGGTACGGTTCTGTGTACGCTGATCTTCCTGATGAAACCTAACTCGCTTGCGAGACCTATTCCGATTGGCTCTGGAAAGAAAAGCCTTGTTGGACTCGTAGTCTCGTACGTCTCTAAGCAATTTGCCCTTTTTCCTTTCCAGTAAAGCCAACTCATATTCTTTAAGCTTGTCGTTGGTTTGCTTAAGAAACTCATCCATAATAGGAGGTGAAACATGGGTGGATATGTCACTACATAATTTTTTAATCTCAGCACACAGTTCTTTTTGTTTTAACCGATCTCTTTCAACTAAGATGTGGAGCCATTCAGTCACACATTGATGTGCTGCAGCAACCCAGCGTTTGTGAAACGCTACATCAGTGTCAAGAGACAAATTAAAAGGTGTAGTAGGGTCTTTAAACACTCGCAAACCCCTAGGTGTGATATCAATATCTAAATACTTTTGTAAGCCACAAATGTTGAAAAAAGTGGCAGTTTCTTTCCACATCTTTTTTTCAAGTTCTATGAATAACAATTTGCTTTCTGCGTTTACTGAAATGGGAGTCTTTCTCCCCACGTTGGAAAAAGGGTTGGGGAAACGTTGACGTCTTTCATCTTCCCATTTCTCCCATGCAAAAACATTTTTATCGGTAGCATTCCTAAAATTAGTTTGGCGCTCACCACGTTCTGAAGAATTGCTGAGAAAATTGTCCAAAGATAACTGAGTGCCATCCACGTTATCTCGAAAAACTCTAGGAAGGTGAAGATGTGGATCAGTAGACATATGTGAAACAACTGGTAAATCCAAAGTCGAAGATAACAACAACCAAAAAAGATCCACCAAAATGCAGTTTATTAAAACTCTCTGACGTCTCGGCCACAGCCTTCAAGGAGTACAAATAACATGAAACACTCTGTCTATATATATACTAAAATACTTTGTCAATGAATTCAATTAAACAATCAACTAAAAGTAAATTGTGTAATTATATTCAATTTAACAACATTTTCCAATTGAAATCTTCATTTAAACCAAATGGGTATAACGTTTTAAATTTTAAAATATACACAGCTTCTAAAGAACTAAAGTACTAAAGAAAATGGAGGAAAAGGCAAGATCAATGCAAACAGTGAAAGATTTCCTACAGGTACAACCTCCACGTTTCAGCAGAAACTGGCCTTCAAAAAAGTGGTCCTTTCCAGCCATGGACAGACCTCAAAGAGGCAGATACAGGCGCCCGAGGGGTAGAGGACAATCTCAAGGATCATTTAGAGCCAGACAATGGCAAGCACCTACACCAAGAGGTGGAGAAGATAGATCACAGTCATTCAGAAAGCAGACACAATGACTTTCCCCTTTGCATGCCAAGCAAAGCTTTAATGGCAACACCTTTAGGCGGAAAACTGGCATTATTTTCAAAAAATTGGCATATTGTCACAAAAGACAAATGGATCCTGGACATTATAGACAGAGGCTACAGATTCCACTTTCACACCCTTCCAAAAATGAGAGGCATGCCAAACCTGCCACAAAATCAAAGGGCAGAGGCACAAAAACAAATTTCAGCTCTCATGGACATGAAAGCTATTCAAGAGGTACCTGCAAAAGAACAGGGTCAAGGTTTTTATTCCAGACTATTCCTGGTACCAAGGAAGGACAAAGATTGGAGACCTATTTTGGACCTATCCATCCTAAACACATATTTACTTGTACCAAAATTCAAGATGCTCACATTACAGCAGCTTCTTCCCATGCTGGGCAAGGAGTCTTGGCTGGTAACATTGGACCTCAAGGAGGCATACCTGCATATCCCTATCAGACAAGATTGCAGAAGATACCTCAGATTTCTTGCAGGTTCAACCCATTATCAATTCTCTGCATTGCCCTTTGGCTTATCTACTGCACCCAGAGTGTTTACGAAATGCCTGGCATCAGTAATTGCCTTCTGCAGACTTCAAGGGATACAAATATACCCATATCTTGACGACTGCCTGATCCAAGCGGACAGCAAGCACATACTTCTGAAACACCTGGCATTTGTAATAAAATTGTTGAACTTTCTGGGATACACAGTCAACAAAAAGAAATCAAAACTAATACCCTCTCAAACAATAATTTTCCTGGGTGCTAGCTTGAGTACAAACACCCAGATGGCCTACCTCACGCCAGAGAAGCAAGGGCAACTATCTCAATACTTCAGCAAAATGGCAACCTTCACCAGGCTGACTGCAAGGAAAGTCCTGCAGGCTCTGGGATTCATGGCATCTTGCATCCTGCTGATCCCATGTGCAAAGCTGCATATGAGGAAACTTCTCTGGTACCTATAAAACTTATGGTCTCAACACAGCCACAGTTTGGAAACAATTATATCACTCATTCCATGTCTTCAAAAGGAATTTCTGTGGTGGGCTCAAGCATGCCAAAGAAACATAGGTCTCCCCTTCTGCATGCCTCAAGCAAATCATCACAACAGAAGCCTCGGACTACGCCTGGGGGGCGCACATGACAGATCAGTGCATTCAGGGCAAATGGTCCCAAAAAGAGAAGCACCTACACATCAATCAAAAGGAAATGCTAGCAGTACAAAATGCTATTATGGCCTTCAAAGACCTACTGCATCCAGGCCAGCTATTGATAAGGACAGACAACACCACAGTGATGTGGTACATAAACAAACAGGGAGGAACTCATTCATACCCCCGGTGCAGACTAGCCATGTCCCTTTGGAACACGGCTCTGGAATTGCAAATCCAACTTCAAGCACAATTCCTGCCAGGGAAGGAAAACACACTGGCAGACAACCTAAGCAGAAATATGACAGATCCACACGAATGGAAGTTGCATCCTCAAGTTTTCGCAAACATAATTCAGGCATGGGGACAGCCAGACATAGATCTCTTTGCTACCCACAGAAATTACCAACTGAAAAAATTTTGCTCAAGGACCTATCATCCACAGGCCTGGAAAGTGGACGCACTTTCTTTCAATTGGACAACATTGACAGTCTATGCCTTTCCACCTGTTCCTCTGCTGCCCAAAGTTCTATTAAAAACCAGAGCAGAGAGGCCAAACATGATTCTCATTGCTCCAGACTGGCCAATACAACACTGGTATCCACTCCTGAAGAGCCTGACGCATTCCCCACCATGGATCCTGCCTCTAGTGCCTCTTCTTTTGTCCCAGCACAACTTCAAAACTCTTCACAGTCAGCTGAAAACCCTCAATCTAGCCGCATGGATGATTCCTTGATTTCCCAACAGATCCTCCTCTCCAAGGAGGTGCAGGATGTCATCTTTGAGGCCAGAAGACCTTCTACTAGAAAAGCCTACTCCTTCAAATGGAAACGGTTTTGTTCCTGGAATCAGAAAAAGGGCCAGAATCCTTGGGTACTAAATTTACCTCAAATATTACAGTACCTAGCTGAGATGTTAAACAGTGGAATTTCCTTCTCCTCCATTAAGATCCATGCTTCAGCCATTTCTGCACAATACGACACTGATCCTCCTTTATTCTCTCATCCTCTCTTAAGACAGTTCCTCAGAGGGGCTAAGAATATAAAACCCCCAAGGAAACCACCAGTACCTGCTTGAGACCTCAACTTCATTTTAGAAAAACTGACCCTGCCTCCATTTGAGCCAGCTGCTTCAACAGAACTGCAATATTTGTCATGGAAAATAGCCTTCCTTCTGGCTATCACCTCAGCATGCAGGGTTTCGAAACTACAGGCCCTCATGGCTGTGCAACCGTTCATCATTTTCCATCAGGGCAGAGTTTCCTTATGAACCAACCCTTCCTTTATGCCAAAGGTAGTATCCAGTGTAGCCTTGAATCAGACTATCCACTTACCTACCTTTTATCCTAACCCACAAAACAAAGGGGAAAGACTACTACATTCCTTGGACATTCACAGACAACTTTGTTATTATTTGGACAGGACAAAGCCATTCAGAAAATCCGAGCAACTCTTTGTGTCCTGTGCTACAGGTGCTCAAGGAAAGGCTATCTCCAAACAGACAATCTCAAAATGGATAGCCCACTGCATACACTTTTGTTACTCATTTCATGGAAAAACTGTGCCTACAAGCATCAGATCTCACTCCACAAGGGCCACAGCTACCTCTGCAGCTTTCCTCAGGGGGGTTCCTACAAAGGACATTTTGGAAGCAGCCACTTGGAGTTCTGTGCACACTTTCTCCAAGCACTATCACCTTCCACTTTACTCTAAATCTAGAGCGGGCTTTGCCACAGCAGTCTTGCAGGGCATCCTTGCTCCTCCTAGTTCCACTTAGTGCCTACCACCCTTACTTAGCTTTGGGATTCTACCCATCTGTTATGACTCCAGCTATATGCACGATGAACATAGTACAGTTTTGTACCTACCATAAATGTAGATGTTCGAGTGCTAATACAGCGGCAGTCCAGGTTTCCCTCCCTCCATCCTCCATCCCCTCTTGGGACAGGCCTTATGACAAACACCTCCTCATACAACCTGATTGGGGTATTCTTTTATGGTGTATTTGCTTGCAAACTACTGTTTTTTGATTATATTACATTGCATTATTACATAAGTTTATGTTTTGCCTTCCTTCTGGGGGCACCTGACATCTGGGGCAAGAAAAACTGAAGAAGATGGCGTCAGCTGGTTCTTTTATACCTCTGCCGCACTGACGTCAGGGAAGAGGCGATGACAACCGATGCCAGACCTAGACTTTGGAATTCGGCCGACCAAGGAACCCGCCTGATGGCAGGATAACCCATTTGTTATGACTGCAGCTGTATTAGCACTCGAACATCTATATTTATGGTAGGTACAAAACTATACTTTTCTTGCTGATACTGATCAGGGATGTCTTCCCTTCTTGGGATTTTACTCTTTTCTGTACTAGTTTCCTCCTTCTACTGTACAGCTTGTTTATGGCAGGGGTCCACCAGACTGGATTCCTTTTCTTGGAGGAGTGAGTCTTGGTTTTGCTTGGGATAGCACAATCCATGCATTCTTGTAGGTGCCCGTAGAATGCATTAGTAAAGGATTTTGCAGCTTGGACAGCGTTATCCTTTAGCATGGGGGCTTTGAAAGTTTCCACCTTGGTCTTAAATAATGTGAAGTTTGCTTTTGAAAAGTTTTTTACGGTGGTTTCCTTGACCGGGGCTGAGGGCGGAATGTGGATATCCAGAGTGATTTGTTTATGGTCAGATCTAACCAGCGAGGGGTTGACCTCAAGTGTGGAACATCGGTCGCCCATGTTGGTGATGACCAGGTCCAATATGTTGTCACCTCTCTGTTGGGAGAGTTGACCAGTTGATTCAGGGAGTTTGAGTTTATAAACTCTAGGAAATGTTGGGCAAGGGATTTAGTACCTGAGTAGTTCTGCCAGTTAATGTTTGGGTAATTGAAATCACCCAATATTAGGGTGTCTGGTAGGACCTTTATGTTTTCCAATGTTTCCAGAAATGCGGAATGGGTGTCCTGGGACATAGTGGGTGATCTGTAGTGAGCTACAATTTGAATTGCAGTTTTGCCCATTGTTAGTTGCACATAGATGATCTCTGAAGCATCGTGCTGTGCCACTAACCTGGAGGTGTGGGTATCCTTGATGAATTTGGATATGGCCCTGCCTTTTGTATTTCGGTCCGGGTTCTGTGGCCGAAATGTATGGTATGAGTTGTAGCCTGGTAGTGCTGGGGTGCTCTCCGGAGCCTTAAACAAGGTTTCTGTTAATGCACATATATCGATTTTCTCCATACTGAGAAGTGCCTCGAGTGCATGCATTTTGAGGCTTAAACTTCCGGCATTGAGTAGCATAACCCTCAGTTTTTTGTTACTTGTGCTATTTACGGCGGTGGGTTTGTCTTTTGAGCCTTGCCTAAAAAAGGCATTATGGGGGTGGCAAGAGCCTTGGCCAGTATTTGAAAGCCTAAGGGTGACAGGTGCAAACCGTCTCTAGCAAAGCAGCGAGGCTTGTCGAGCATGTCATCCCAGGCGGACAGACACTGGATCCCCTTTGAATGACACCAGAAACTTAGCCAAATGTTGAAATTGATCATTTTTTCTTTATACTGTGGTATCATTCTTGGTGAGGGCAGGATGCTACTCAGGGTCACACCGGCCTGGGTTACATGATCAGAGAGCTCTTCCATGTCTCTTTTCATGTAGTTATTAGCTCTGTTATTAATCTCAGGCTGTTATTGGCCTGGCATTGAGAAGCATATTACCTTCACTGAGAATGATGCCACAATGCAAGTAAAAATTTACTTATTTCAGCAACTGTCTTTCTGGTGTCACCATAAGGGGATCCAGTATATGTCGACTTGGGAGGACATGGTCAGCAGACCATGTTGCTTTGCCAAGGCTGTTCTGCACCTTTCCCCTCTAGGCTTTTGAATACTGGCTAAGGCTTTGTCCACCACCATAGTGCTTTTTTAGGCAATGCCAAATTGACAAACCCACTGACATAGCAAAATCAACTCAACAAAACTTTCAGATGTTATTGCTCAATGCTAGGAGCAAAATTAATAAAAACTACATTCCCTCCCAGCTTTCCTCGTACTTGAGAATATAGATATCTGTGAATTTACCACGCCATGGTTTAAAGCAGCAGAGAGTGCCCTGGCAGTGCAAGATTTCACTGCCTTCCACACATTTAGACCCGTATCTGCACAGACAAGACCTAAAGGAGGAGGTGTCTCAGTATACTCTAATGTGGTCAAAAAGGATGACGTGCTGGAGTTCCTCCATGTGCAGATCACCATAGACAAAATCCTCTACATTATCCTAGCCAGCTATAGGTCACCCTCCATGTTCCAAAAAGCTTAGAATGCATACTTGGACCTACTGAGCAGACACTTACCATTCAACCTAACACTCTACTCATGGGAGACTTTAATTACTCCTCTATAGATTGGGAATCCTTCATGGCCTGAAATCGACAGGCATAGAGATTCCTGGACTTTGTACATACAAATACCCTTGATCAATTAGTGAATATGCCCACTAGAAGCTCCAATATTGTGGACCTCATACTAACAAATATGGGAGTGCTATCCTCCCTAGTAAAGTCCAACCATAAATCTGTCATCTTTGAAATCAGAATCAACTCCATAATCCCATTAAAACAGTAACAGTTAAGAAATATTCCAAAGCAAATCAACTGTTACTAAGTTATAGTTTGTCAAAATTCACTGCCCCTCCAACCCCCTAGAATACATCAGCCTTCACTGCATTACTCTCAGAAACGCTGTACAAAAATATCAGTGGCTGAATAGAGGCTACTGTACCTACAAGAAGTAAGCCCAGAACTAGTCTCAGAAACAAACCATCCTGGTGACATGCCAAATTAAAAAAAATTAGCAAAAATCAGAAAGGGTAATTCCCATAAAGATGAACAGTCTCTTATCAATGTAAATAGGCAACTAAGAGGGCTAATTAGGTCAAGCAAAGTCAATTTTGAGGTTAAGATATCTTGCCAGGTGAAAAATAAACATAAATAACCCTAATACTGGGTGATTTCAACTAGCCGGCCATTAATTGGGAAAACTACTCGGGTACGAACACCTTTGCCCAATGGTTCTTGGAATTCATAAATTCCAATGCCCTGGACCAACTAATCCATGTTCCCACCAGGGGCTCAAATATCCTAGACCTGGTCTTTACCAACATGGGAGATTGATGCTCCCACCAGTGGTCACTCCCTCATTGGTCAGGTCTGACCATAAGCTAATCACCCTTGACGTCCACATCCCACCCCCACCCCCACCCCCACCCCCTAGTAGAGAAACCACCATAAAAAACTTCTCCAAAGCCAACTTCATGCTACTCAAGTCAGAAGTGACAAACTTCATGACACCCATGCAGACGGGAACTGGAAGTTCAACCGCTGAATCCTACACTAAGGCACTGTATGAGCACATCCACTCATGCATGAATCATGCCATTCCAAACAGAACCAAGATGGTCTCCTCCAAAAAAAGGAACCCAATATGGTGGTCACGTACCATAAACAAACTATATAGCAGAAGGAAGAAACTGTTGCAGAAAAGAGGAAAATCCCAGGATGCAAAAAACTCCCTTACCAGTCTCGGTAAGAAGCTGTGATCCCTCAAAAAATCCTCCAAAGCTAGTTACAAAAATAAAATTGCCAAAGATTCCAAGGACAACCACAAGGCATTCTATAGTTATGTCAAGAATCTGAATGGCAATGCTCAGATCTGCTCTGAGCTACAACAGAATGGCAATAAATATACTGATCCCAAGAATATTGCCAATATCCTGGCAGATCGATTCAGTGCAAACTTCACCCCCTAAAGGGCCCATCTCAATACCAAAAGATTGCCAAATTCCAGTACTCATGGCCACACAGGTAAAAAACGCACTCTCCAAAGCTAAGAATACAGCATCCATGGGACCTGACGACATCCCGGGCTGTGTAATACATGAACTACAAAATGAACTGGCACCTCGCCTAAGTGTCATGTTTAAACATAGCCTCACCTCAGGCTTCGTGCCCAATGAGTGACTCACAGCTACAGTTATCCCACTCCACAAGGGGTGATCCACCTTGGTAACTATCGTCCCATCAGTCTGACGAGCCTGATCTGCAAAGCCATGGAACGCATTATCATGGAACTTGTAAACAAAGACATTGGCAACCTTCAAACACTTGTCCCCACCCAGTTTGGTTTCGTAAAGGGCCGATCTTGTCTCCTCAACCTGATTGACTTCTTCGAATCCATCTCCAGAGCCATGGATGAGGGTAAGGCGGCCCACACAGCCTATCTGGACCTCGCCAAGGCCTTCAACACCATCCCCCACTCTGGAATCATAAACTTACTAAACTGGGCATTAATCCCCACATCACTCGATGGGTTGCCAACTGATTTACTGTCAGAACCCACATTGTAAAAGTAGCCGACTCAAAATCATCTCCAGACAAGTGACAAGCAGAGTACCTCAGGGTTTAGTCTTGGGACCGCTCTTGTTCGGCATCTACTTCTCTGAAGTACAGGCCAGCACTAAAGGACTCTGGCTAATAAAGTTCACAGATGACTGCAAACTGGGAGCTATTATTGAATCCCCAAATGATGTAGATATTCTACAAAAGGGCCTACAGAAACAGATGCTTGGTGCCAGAAAAAATGGGCTCAAGCTCAATGCCAAGAAATGTTAGTTATCCCCTTTGGGAAAAAACATGCACCTGTGAATTACTACATAGGTGGCAGTACACTAAACACCGAAAGTGTGATAAGGGACTTAGGGACACAGGTGGACAGTGGTCTCACTTTCGATAACCACATAGCCACAACAGTCAGGAAATCCTTCTATGTGGCACACCTCATCACTAAGGGCTTTTCGTCCAGAAAAAAGGAGGTCATTGTCCCACTGTACTCATCCCTCATTAGACCCATTATAGAGTACAACACCCCATTTGGTATGTACCTCACAAGACATCTGCAACAACTGGAAAGCCCACAGAAATACCTCACTAAAAGAATCACAGGCCTAAAGCAGATGCCCTATGCTGACTGTCTAAAAAAACTCCAGCTATACTCTGTCACATCTCGCCTACTCAGAAGTGATCTCTGCTTAACATACAAGGCCATGTCAAACCCAGTTCTGTTGGACATGCTATGCTTAAAGAAATCCCAATCCCTCAGAGCTACATGCACCAGGGAGCTAAACCTGGTCATTACAACGAACAAAACATGCTGGAGGGATAGGTTCCTGATCCAGAGACTACCCATACTCTGGAATAGATTGCCCATACATGTCAAGCTGAGTGCCTCTTTGGCACTCTTCAAAAGGAACCTTAATGATTGGATGGGAGATAGGAAATTCACCCCGGGGATCACGTCAGTTGCCCTGCTAGACGGGACCAGGGAAGTAAATATTCTGGGAAGAAATATCCAGGGAATTGTTATGGCTAGACTTGTATAGGCCCTATTCAGCCTTGGGGGCCATGAGGAATGGAGGTCTGCAACTGTCCTCATCAACAGATCCTGGAAACGATAGACCCATTAGTCTGACTAGTCTTGTTTGCAAAGCCACGGAAGAAGTTATTATGGAAATTATCAACAAGGAGACACTGGATCCATCCCAGTTTGGCTTTGTCAAGAAGGTCATGCTCTTTCTGAATTTGTAGACTTTTCAAAAAGGTCACTAAGGTATGCTCATATAATATACAGGGAGGTTAGAATTGGTAAGGCCACCCACACAAAGAGGCTGGTCACCGCCAAGGCTTACAATACCCAAAAATGCGCTATATTACCTTTTATGAAGTCTGCCACCCCAGGTAACCACATCATCAGTAAAATACCCATCTCCTCTTACTCGGTATCATACAGACTTCTGAGAGGTGCTCTGCCTGGCATACAAGATTTCCCTAGACACTGTTTTGATGAGTCTTTTGCACATCCACAAAACAAACAACATCAGGACTACTATAAAAGGCCTAAATTAAGACATGAATAAATTGGTGAAAATTTATTGTGAAGATTGTGGGTGGTGAAAATTGTAGAGAGTATATCTGTACATTCTTTTTAGGAGAGCATATCTTGCAGTTATTTGTTTAGTTAGAGTTTGGTTTTGTAGAGTTTTAATATGAGTTTTGTTGTGTGGTTGTATACATGTATTGTTTGTAAATACATGACAAATTCAACCAGATAAACTAAATTCATTTTGATAAAACTTGTTGGTATTTGTGACTTGCTAGTTTAAAGATTGTATCATCTTCTCTTATCTTTTATCATCTTCGTGCATATGCATGATCACACATCCCATTAATGATATATCTATTTATCATCCACACACTAGTTAGCCATTATGGGAGACCAGTTAATAGCAATTTCGCAAACAGTATGTGCAGTACCGTTTTTAATAAACATCTTAATATACAAATAAATATATGACAAATATAATTTACAGCTAAGCGAAGACCATTCCATATTATCTTATCACAGCTTTCACCCATCTAATCCATGGGTTTCATCAGAGTTTTGAACACAGTTGTAGCATCCATCATCAATGTTAAATCAGCATCATTAGTTTTTACATTCCCTTTTGCTTTTTAATTTTGTTTTGTGATTAGATTGTTGTTTTGTAATAATATAATTAAATGTAAGTTTAGGTTTAACAATTTTTTCTTTTAAACAATTCTTCTTTCTTGTTAATCTGTTTAACAGTTGCATCCCTGTATCCCAATAAATAAAAAATCCAATAGTTTGTTTTAAAAAAATTGTCAGTCAATAATAATAACAAGGACAACCATCCGTCCCTTCACACCAGATTCTTTTTTTTATGGGTGACAAACATTGTAGTGTAAGAAGGAATTTGAATATGTCTTTTTCTAGATCCATATCCTTCTTCACTTAAATCAAACAGTATATCTAAATATTCAAATATTCACATTTATATGTATATATGTGACAAAAAAAAAAAAAAGAGGTTGTCTCAAGGTATGTTAAAAAAACCGCATTTCTTCCTCTTTCCCATTCCAAAAAATTAGAATATCATCTAAAAATCTTAAATATAGAGTAATATTAGACCAGAACTTGGGTAAATTTTGAATTACTTCATATGTGTCTTGCTATCATATTTTCATTTCATCATAACTACTACCCCCCAGTTTTCTGGCTTCATACTACCCTCCCTTATCTGGAATCATCCAGCTCCTTTAGTTAGAATTTGCCTTGCTGTTGTCAAATTATCATTTGCTTTGATGGGGTTGTTTAAACCCTTTCTTAAAAACCCTTATCACATAACATTTCAAACATATGTATAACCGGGTTAGTGGGGTAAAATGTGCTACTCCTTTCAACTTAAAAACAAAACAAGGTCCCAATCAATCACTTTGTCAATCACCTTGTTTTTGGTGGGCTATATAAGATGGAAGCAAATTATTTATTAGCAGCACAACTACAACAACTCAACGCCCTCATAGCCTTTTTACAAGAGCAGGTTTCAGGGCAAAATATGAAACAATGCCAATTTTTTAAAAAAATGGTGTGACATATCTCACAGAGACAGAAGATTATGGATTTATTTAAGTAAGATGCACAATATGTAAGTAAATACACACATATGAAGGTGTCAAAAACTTGAAATGCAGGCATACATAAAAGGTGGATTGGCAACTTTATGAATTATTATAAATGGAAGGTAGTATCAACAAAGAAGAATATGATTATTTGATTGTAGAATTTCCTACCACACCAACTGTATTTGGAATACCTAGTACACAAGATTGCCAATCCACCCCCTTTTAGACCTATAGTTTCTGCAAAGGGTTCTAAATTAGGAGGCTATAGCACAATTATATTGATGTGAATTGTAAAATCTGTAATACTAATGAGCTGGACATTGGCTGTGCCAAGCCAGCTTTATGGCCTAAAGTGACATGGAAAACGAAAAAAGAAAAAACGATGCAATGGAGATGAGACTAATTTATTAACAACTACTTTTAGCATGGAAGGGAGGGACATAAATCAAAGGTGTGTGTGGCTATGGGGCCCAAAACCTATTAATTATGCCAATTTAGGCACAGCAATAATGGGAAAAACACACAATTTTCACCTCCAGTTTCTAATATCTAATATTTTACTCTATTTTAATGATTTTAGATGATATCTAATTTTGTGGAATGGGAAAGAGGAAAAGGTTTTAACATTTTTAACATACCTTGAGACAACTTTCTTTTTAAGGTTTACACATCACATATATAAAAATATGAATATTTAGATATACTGTTTGATTTAAAGAAGAAGGAATTGGATCTAATATATTTAGGAAAAAAACATTCAAATTCAACTTCTTCTTATAATAGTACTTTCAAACATACCAAAAAAAGAAAATTGGTGAAGGGATGGATGGTTATGTCCCGCATTATTATTAGATGACAACAATTTTAAAAGTGACAAACTTATTGGGATGTTTATTGACAGGGGCTATCCTATGCAACTGTTAACAGACTTAAAGAAAGAAATATTGTTTAAAAGAAATTGTACATTTAAACCTATACTTAAATTTGGTTATAACAATACAAAGGAATCATCTAGCAACAAAAGCAAAAGGGAAGCATAGTAATACCATTTAATGAGGCTTCTGTGCTATAGTTAACACATTGATGGATGTATGGACAACTGTGCTCAGTAACAAATCGGAAGTATTAGGAATTATTGGGAATTCACCGTGTGTTACATATAGTAGAGGAAGGTACTTAAAAGAGTATTTTGAAAATAACAACAATACACAATTATATAGTAATTCAAGAATGAGTAAGTGTGGGTTTTGTAGAACGTGTAAATTTGTTAATGATGGTTCCCTATGTCATGATACACAACTATAACAGAT
Source organism: Protopterus annectens (assembly GCF_019279795.1). Taxonomy (NCBI): domain Eukaryota; kingdom Metazoa; phylum Chordata; order Ceratodontiformes; family Protopteridae; genus Protopterus; species Protopterus annectens. The sequence continues at coordinate 576,937,004 of NC_056738.1, read as the reverse complement.
CCATAAAGTGTCCGGGGTTTGCCATTTGTAACACCAAAATGGTTGTTTACCTAGCTACATGTTTATCATGTCAAGCATTTTATGTAGGTAAAACCATTAGAAAGTTAAGAAATCGTATTACGGAACACACTAGGGACATTGGAAACAAAAAACGACTAATTCCCTGTATATACACAGTACGAAATACCCAGATTTTAAAAGGTTTATATTTTTTGTAATTGATAGAATACCACAAAATATGGATAGGGGTGGTGATGTGAATAATTTAGTGGAGGTAAAGGAATGCCTATGGCAGCTTAGGTTGAACGCTTGTAATTTGCCAGGCATTAACGAACATGGTTCCATCTCTAGTATTTTTAAATGTAAATCTTATCTTATTTGAATGGTTTACTATTGTTGTATCTGAGAAATTGATGATAGGAACCACATGTTTTTATGTTAAATATATATTCTCTTAAAACAAAAACATTATATATATATATATATATATATATATATTTATTTCTAGTGTTTTTATTGTTTTAATTTTTGAAAGAATATGTATTGTATTAACATATTTACATTAAGCATTTTTGTAAAAACTTGGAGCATCAATATTGATTTTAAGTATTCGCTAAAATATACATACAAATATAAATATTTTTATGAACATATTTATATATTATTGTATAGAAGGTAGGAGGCATTTATTTTAATTATTTTAATTAATATGTATTACATTATAAACGAGTCAAGGTTAGCTCAAATGTTGATTGGAGAATTTTTAATGAGAGTACCTTAAAAAGGAAATGTGATTTCAAAGCAAGTTTACTCTGATGAAACCCATGGATTAGATGGGTGAAAGCGCTTAGTGTGTATGGAAATTATATGTTCGTGCTTCGCTGTTAATATATATTTTGTGTTATTATTTTGTCATCACAGTATTGTTTATTAAAGGTCACATCGTGATTGCAGTTGCCTTGGAATTATTTCTAAGTCATATTGTAGCGTTTAACATTTATGGAATATATATTGATGCTCAGAATAGCCCATGTGCAGGTCAGCAAAAACTGGCGCAAAAGAGACATGCATAATTGTACCACACAGTTGTAGGAAAGAGTGATCTATAAGAAAAACAACTTCTGTCAATTGTATACAAATCTCCATATTCAGTTTGATATAAATCAGCCTTATTTAACCGGTTCCCTATTAAAAGACTGAAGACGCATTCTTTCGAATGTGTCTTGGTCAAACTCAAAAGCCTAAAATGGCAAAATATTGAAGCGGCTTTTAAGCGAATTCTTTCCCTGGAAAAGAATTTGCTTGGCTGCTTCGTTACTTTGCCATTTTTGGCACGGTAGTGCGGTCTCAGAGTTGGTATATTTAAGTGGTGGGGGTGAAGCCCCCCCCACTTAATGTAATGTTTAAAGTGTTTTATTTATTTATTTATTTATTGTTGGAACAGCAATTTTTTTCCCCTAGGAAAAAAATCGCTGTTCTGACAGTTCACAATTGTAAGCTTTTGCTTACATAGGGTCGATTAATCACAGTTCGCTTTTTAAGCATTCGGTGATCTAATATAGACCCATTTAACCCATACCTAATTGCAGAGAAACCTTTGTCGAGCAAGGTAATAGTATATAAAGACTTCATAGCCATCAATTAGCTTTGACCTGTGTATCATTCTTCAATGTTAGAAAATTGGTAGTATCCTTTATATAGTACTTGGCTTGTGTGGAAAAACACCGTCATTATTTCCATTCATTTTTTGAATATTTAAATTGTAATGAGTTTTAGGTGATCTTTAACACTTAAAGCTAAACTACTTACTATTGATTTTATAGAAGTCTGGGTAACAGTTGCCGGATGATACTTTACAGACTTCAGTTTTTAAGAAATCATTTATTGTGCTGAGGTAAGAACAATGGAATGGAACATGTGTAGGAATAGAAAAAGGATATTAGACATGTAGAAATCAGTACTGAAGTTGAAAATATATAGATATTTAGTTTTATGTAATGTTGGATGAATGCTGCATTGGCAAGTGCAGTTTAAGTTTAGAGATGAAATATTTTATAGTAGATTCATTTTTGATGTGCTTAGGTACATAATTCCATTTGGTAGCTATATAAGAAGGTACAGTGATCCCCTATATCTGTTTGTCTGATTTAGCAATTATTTATAGATTTTGGTTAAGTGAACGAAGAGGCATCTTGGTGGTGCATATGTTTGTATTATGTTTAATAGAGGTAGACGTTTGAGAGGTTTGTGAAGGATGGTGCAGACAAGTCCTAGCCGATGTGTAAATATTGTGTCTTGCAGTTCTAGCCACCTGGTTTTGTGTAAGGCATGACAGTGGTGAGATCATAAAGCTGCATATGTGGCAAATCTGGCATTATTATTATTATGGCGTTAGTCTAATTTGATTATTTTAATTTTGTAGAGGTATGTCAGGATAGGCTATATATACAGTAATGATGGCAGTAAAAGTGTTTGTGTGCTATGGTGGGAAGAACATGGTACCGAATATAGTTTAGTTGGACAATTCCATGAAAAAACAAGTACAATTTAAAATTATCTTAATGAGAGTTAACTTTTGTACCAGCTTGCAAGACTTACAAGAAAGCAAAACGAAGAAATTAAGCCCAAGAGTATAGTGTGTTTGCTAAATCAAACACTGTTGTGAAGTTAACAAACAGAGCACATTTGCAAAGGCCGTATTCCTACCAAATGGGAAGACAGCTAATCTGTAGTTAGAGGTATGTTACAGAGTAGTGGAATTTGGAAGAGGAAGGACTGAAGTTGATATCTACTTGGAAAGAAAATATTCTGTTATAATGTATAATAAGATATTATAATGTGATATTGAGGTTGTTGATGCAATCTTTGCTTAGAATAATGAACCATGAAAAGAAATCACATACATTTCAGGTTCATCTTAGCCAGAAAAGCCATCCAAAAGTTTATTAATTTGTTTCAAAGAGATATTTTAAAGGAAAATGGTGGGAGGTGTTTCTGTAGATAAGGGTGTAGCAGAACCTTGTTAAGGAGGGAATGCCAGGAAGAGTATTTCTGTCAATACTGTGTGTAGGATGACCTTGTTAGGGAGAGTGTGAGAGAGATTCTGAAATTAATTTTTAAAATCTTTGGGCAATAAAGGTTCATGTGCAATATAGGTCTTTTAATGGAGCAATATTTGCCAGTGGCCTTATGCTTATGATTGGATTTCTTTTCTCAGTAGAAGGAATTTTGCATCTTCTTATCGTCTTTTATCTGGATTTATCTGAGCTGATTATTATTTATTTATTTATTTTTATTTTTTTGTTTGGAAGAAAATTTCTTCTATCAAGCTTAGGATTTGTCCTTTAGTTTTAAAAAACAGATAAAGGTCACTGGTTATTCATGCTTCTCTAACACCTTAGTGTTTTTAGTGGTGAGAAGAAAGAGATGCGGTATCAGGTTAGATAACAGGAACAAAGGCAGAATCCACCCAGAAACAGTAATAAATAGATCAGTATCTAGGAGCTCAGAGTTCAAATCATATACCTTTTTGGAGGACATAGACTCAAGAATATAGGAAATTAGTCGGGGTCGGTGTTTTTACAAAACCACTAGAAAATAATTGGTCTGTGATCACAGAGCTGGGTGAAGAGTATTGAAATTATGTATATTCCCAGGATTATTGATCTCGACAAGGTCCAGGAGACAGTGACTGTTTCGGATATAATTATATTTAACTAGCTCATGAACCAGAAGATTAAGGCTTTGGTCATAAGAGTACCAAGAATATCATGGATAGTTATGCTTAGAAGGCTATTAACATTTCGTAGAAGAATGCACTTTTATGTAGAACATGTAGGCCTGGATTTGTAGAAACTTCTCAAACTCTAAAAGACTGTCAGGAAATGGAAGATAGAGTAAAGCAATAGTATTTATTTATTTTATTTTATTTTACATGTGTTTACCGGGAAAGTCCGAATGGACACATGTCCTTTTTCAGCGGAGGCCTGGGGAGAAAAGCTCCAATAGTAAAAAAAAAAAAAAATACAAATCTGGAAAACAAATACATTTACAAATTAGAAATGCAAAAACATATAAGAAAAGGAATACAATTTTCATCAACATGTATGTGGAAATGGAGAAGTTACACATTTAAAAACAGAGATACACAAAAGTATGTTTTGTAGGGTACTTTGCTATTAAGCTGAAGTACATGAAAGAATAGGCTCTAAAGTTAGTAGCATTCACATGAGCATTCAACAGAGTAAATCAACCACAGTAAAATACAATTTAGAGCTGCAGAAGGTCATTTACATATAGATGTTGTTTGAATCAATGGGAAATTTTGTTCACATTGTTTCTAGGGGTAATAAACTAATAGAGAGAGAGAGTAAAGGAGGTCTATCCAGGTGTATTGCAAGGACATAACCAGGTATCTTCTAAGTGTGACTTATGGAGCTTTTTAAATTGTGAAATAGAGCTATTTGAAGTTAAAAGAGTTGGAAGCTTGTTCCATATTTTAGGAATATAGTTAGAGAACAGAGAATCCCCTGCATTATTGTTTACTTTAGTAGTATCTAAAAGGTGTAGGTAACTAGAGTGGAGACAACAAGGGCTTATGTGAGGGTATATAATATTTTGGGGAAGAATTTTGTGAGCAAGGTTCAGCTGGTTAAAGTGTAAAAGCTGAGGAAGTTCAAGTCAAGTCAGTTGTTTAAGAGACGTACAGTGATACGACTTATAGGAGGCACCAGTTGCAAACTTTGCTATTTTATTGTACCAAGTTTCTAGTTTGGTTAAGTCTGTTTTGCGGAGGTTGGATAGTATTGGGGATGCATAGAGGAGGGTTGATAGAAGGTGTGTATGAACTGTGGCAGCTTTTGTGTTTTTTGTTAGAAATTATTTGCATCGGTAAAGGAGACCTAGTTTCTTATTGACCTTATTGATGGTTTTGGCAATATGTATGTCAAATTTTAGGTTATTGTCAATTTCTACTCCAAGCAGTTTAGTGTGTGATATCGTGTTGATCGCAGTTTTATTTTTGGACAAGATAGTAAGTGACTGTGCAGCTGAGTGAGATCTAGTTGGGCTAAAGAGAAGAGATTTAGTTTTACTGGGACTTAGAATGAGTTTGGAGTTAGTGAGCCATGATTCATCAGATAGGAAGGAGTCTTGGGTTAAGGTGTTGAGGTCTTGTAGTGTGCGGGCTGCACAAATTAATGTAGAGTCGTCCGTGTATTGAACTACATAGGCATGAGGTGTGGAGGTGCTGAGCTGGTTGTTGAATACAGAGGAAAGTAGAGGACCAAGGATGGAGCCTTGTGGATCCCGTAAGATAACTGGGAGCAGGGGGGAGAGTTGATTTTGCCACTGAACAGCTTGTAGTTGTCTGGTTAGGTAGCTTTGGAACCATGTTATGCTAGAGTTGCTGATGTTTAAGGTGGGGAGAATATTAATAAGTTTATTGTGATTTACCATATCAAAGGTTTTGGAAAGGTCTAAGAATATGGTAGCTACATATTGTCCGTTGTTTCTGTGTTTGTTAACAATATTAGTGAAGGACATTAGTGCGGTAGTGGTGCTGTGAAATGGTCAAAAGCCATGTTAGGTGTGTGATAGTTTGTGTGTGAGAAGCTGGTTCATTTAGTTGGATGTGCACTACTCTTTCTAATATTTTGGATAAGGGAGAGAGGATAGCAATTGGGAGGTAATTTCTGGATTTGGTGGAGTTACCTCCTTTGTATAATGGTAGTATGTTTGAGGTTTTTCCAAATACTGGGTACATGATTCTCAGATATTGATCTGTTGATGAGAATGGCTACTGGATAGGCTATATATAGCATCAGCAGTAATTTTTAGAAAGTCAGCTGGGAGATTATCTGCGGCTAGTATGGTTGGTTTTAGTTTTTGAAGTAGTTTTCTATGTATCTGACAGATACTGGGTGTAAGCTAAAGTGTGGGATGTTATTCCGGGAGGTGGTGCTAAGTTGGGGGGGGGGGTGTAGGGTTGCTGATGTTTTCTAGAGTGTTTGCCAGGGCTTGAATAGTTTCTGTAAAGTATTTGTTGAATTGGGTTGCTAATGTCAGTATTGTTACTTATTGTTGGGCTTGGGGTAGTTGATTTACATGGATGCAGTATGTTATTATTTGCTGTCCAGAATTCTTGAGGCTGTTTTGTATGTATATGTTGAATGCTGTGGTAGTAGATGATTTTATCTGATGTCACTAGTTTCTTTGCTTTGTTATGTAGCTCAAGGTATTTTTGTCTAGCTTGTTGTGTTTTGTTTTTGTGAAGATGCTTCCATGCCATGTCTCTAGCCTTTAGTAGTGATATACATTCTTTAGTTAGCCAGGGTGCATAATTGGATTCAATTCTGATAGTTCTGGGTGGTGGGTGATAGTTTAGTATGTCTAGGAAGGTAGTGTTGAAGGTCTTACTGCATCATCTATAGGCAGCCCTTTTAGTATCCCAGTTACAACTATTTACTGCAGAGATGAAACTGGGTTAAAGTTGTTTTGTTTCTGATTAGGCGATAGATGGTCTAGATGGATTCGGGAGTGCGTGTTCGAAGAAGGAAGGTTGCTAGGGAATGATTGCTAACCAGGATCCAGTCAAGGATTGACTGTCGTTTGGAAGATTTGTCTGTCCTAGTAGGGGAAGTGATTAGGTGGGTGAACCCATGAAGGTTTATGTGGTCTTTTGGATTGTATGAAGTGCAATTAAGCCAATCAATATTAAAGTCACCTAGCAGGATTATTTCTTGTGGTAGGGATGTGGTGATCCAGTGAAGTACATTTTCCAAGGTGGGGATGTTTCTGCCTAGTGGAATATAACCACCTATGATGTTAATGTGCTTTTTGGGGCAAAACTTTAACTTGGCAAATAGAAGTTCAGAATTATCAAAGTCAGGGGTAGCTATATCCAAGTGTTCAATTATAAAATTATTTTTGAATAGGATTGCTACTCCCCCACCCTTTCTTGTTAGTCTATCTTTGCACAAAATATTATAACCAGGGGCTGTTATCTCATTGCTGTTATTGTTGGTTGTAGCCATGTTTTTGTTAATATTACTATATCTGGGGAGTATAGAGATAGTAGGGCATGCAAGTCATGAACTTTGTTAGCAATATTTCTTACCTTAATGTTAAGGAGGAGTAAGGATGAATGTTAGTTGTCCTACCTCGCCTTTATTTATTGCTGGTTGGGTTCAGAACCGAGAATCGGTTCCAACTCGGCCTATACAAAAGCTCAAGAGCTTCCACCGGCTCGTGGCTACACCCAATCCCATTATGCACAGGGAAGTGTACCCAGATCTCATTTGCTGCTAAATAAGATCAAATGCCTCCATGCAGGCTTTAGGCTAAGTGGAATATTTCTTTCTTCTTTTTTTATTGAAATTATTTAAAAATTGCTATTGTGTGTGTTTTATTATATTTAGACTAGGTTTAGCAGTTTTTTGAGTGTTCGTTGCTGCTGTTGGCTGTTTGTAGTGGCTGTCGTTCTTATGCTAGACCTGTTTTGATCTTATCCCTATCCTGGCCTCCACACTTGTTTAAATTAGAGAGTTTTGGCTTAATACTTTCCATTCCCTTCCTTGCTGGGTAGTCTGTTTAAGTTAGAGGGCTCCCTTTGGCCCATTTAACTTGCAAGGCTTTCCCTCCCTTTTCCTTTTCCCCTATCGCTTATAGGAGTTAGTCGTTTCAGTTAGAGACTACTTCTACCATTTTCTCCTTTGGTATTCAAATTTTATACAGTTTGTTGTTTAACTTTGTATGCAAAAAAAAAAAAAAAAACAAGTTGGTTTCTTCTAGTTATTTGTTGGTCCTGTGTGGTCTAGTTACAGACTACTCCTCTTGCCTTGTAGTTTATATGTAGAGTTTGTTGGTTGCGAGTTAGCTTTTAAAGAAAGTCATTTGCTCTTTCTAGTTATCATACTCGTCTGGTTGCGAGTTGACTAGGGTTAGGATGTCAAAGGATACTAAGGAATCAAAACCTTCAGGTTTTTAAAAATGTGATAAGTGCAACCAGAAAATGTCACTGACCGATGGACACACCAGCTCTGTGTATTGTTTGGGTGCTGATCACCTTCAAGAATCATGTTCTTTCTGCCATGCCTTTAGTTCCAGGGTGCTAATGGAGAGAAGGAACACGTTGATAGTAAGAGGCTTGCTAAAAACACCCTTTTCAGAGGCTATAGAAGGGAATCAGAGTTCTTCAAAAACAACTCAACAATCCCCATCTATCAGGTCTGAAAAATCAACTAAGAGATCCTCTACTGCTGCTCCACTATCAGAGTGGATTAAAAAGATTTCTAAGGACTCATCTTCGGAACCAAAGGCTGTTGGGCCCAACAGATCTCCCTCATCAGCTCATATTGTCATTTTGGGGTCAATGAGCTGGTCCCCAGTCTTGGAACCGGTCTCCCTGGTGCTGAGATCTCCTTTATTACAGCCTCTGAGGTCTCTGGCTCCATCCTCTCAATCCTCCAGGAGCCTGTCAGACAATGTGGAGCAGGTGGTCAAGAGGCGGTTACAGATGCCAGTGCTGGCCAAGATACTGTTGACTCCAACCCAGAAGAGTTCGGGGTCGACCATCATCTCTTCTCCTTTGTCGATTCCTCCTCCAACCCATTCCAGGGCTTTGGAGCCAGAGTGCCTGGATCCGACTGTAGTGGAACCATCAGTGCCAGGACCTGCTCTGGGATCTTCGGACTCGAGTACTGCTCCGACCTCCTTGGTTCCATTGGATTTCAAGAAGTCTAGGAGCCAACACTCTCCCATCGAGTCTGGGGAGGAGGGCCAAGTTGGACAGTTGTCCGACCCCAAGCTACCTCTCAGGGCTTTGGCGCGGGTAATCTTGGTGCCTACACCTGCTTGGAACCCACCTCCTTGGTTCAGGGGGGGTTGTTCTGGATCCTTGGAGCTGGAAACCTCCTCAGAACAGGGCTGGGGGGCTTTTGAGGTGATGAGGAGAGTGCTTTCACCTCAGACAGCACCTCTCTCAGGTCCAAAGTACCCCCCCCCCCAGAGCACTAGTGTCCATCTCTTTGCCATCACTCCCACCAAGGCATGGAGACCCAAAGCCCCAGGACACCCCACTGGGTGAAGTGGTCTCATCCGAAGCCTCTCCTGAGTACCCCTCTGAGAAGGTCCTTTGGAAGTGACTATGCAAGAGGAAGCATTTAGACTCCCTGAGGAGTCCATCACTTCAGATGTGGACCTCAATGAGTCAGAAGGGTACTCAAGGTCACCCTCTGAGGATGACTTTTTTGCGGACATCCTAGAGCTCCTTAAGCAGAGAGGTGGCTGGAAGCCCAGAAACCCTTCTGAGAATGAGTCCTTGTACCTGGAGGCTTTCGAATCTAGCCCTTCCTCCTCTTAGGTGTCTCCACCTTTCGACCAGCTCATGAACATAGTCAGTTGGAAGCCATGGGGCTCTCTGGACTCAGTGCAGCCTGTTCCTAGGAGGCCAAATAAATTCATCACTGCGTCTTCAGATAGGGAATTTCTCAGTAAAGGTGTCCCAGTAGATGCTATGGTGGTGGCGGCAGCCACCAGGAAGGAATTGTCTGAGATATCCTCAACTGTCCATCCACTGAATAAAGAGTCTCGAATGATGGACAGATATGGAAAGCGTTATGTTTTCTTCAGCATCCTTTGCCCGCCAGTAGCTGAACTACCTGACCCATTTCACTAGGCTTCAGAGGGATCTCCTGAAGGAGCTAGGAGATACCCTCCAAGGTTCTATAGCTGTGGGGGTGTCAGACAAGGTTACCTCCCAGCTCTCTACCTTAAATTCTGTTTTGAACTCCTCCATGCGGCTTATCTCCTATGCAGCCAATGGAATGAGTAGGGCAATGGGTACAGGAATTTCCTTAAGGAGGCATTCCTGGATGTGCTTATGCAATTTCAAAGGACCCTTCAAGTCTTCCTTTATTAACGCCCCTTTTGACAGCTCGTCCTTGTTCGGGCCAAAAGTTAAAGAGACCCTAACCAGGTGTGAACAGGAGGGAAAGACTCTTTCTGCCGTTGGAGTCCGTTTCTCCCTCCCTACCAGACCTTATCCCAAAGGTCAGAAGGGGAGGGAAATGTGATTTCATAAGTCCCAAAGAGCTTTCCCAGATGCACGTGCTGATTCTTCCCCCAGGGGCAGTGGGGGAAGTAACAATGGAAGACCATGACCACATGGCAGTGGGGGTCTGCAAAACCAGGGTGTCAGGGACTCCTTCCTTGGTAAACCCTTGCAGCACTCCTGAGAGGAGGCCCGTCTGTCCATCTCTGGAAGCAGTTGGGGGTCACTTGTCGTTGCACCCAAACACCTGGCTAGAAATCACAAGAGACAAATGAGTACAAATGATCATATCCAGATGTTATTACATACCCATTTCCTCCCCATTAGGAATAAAATCAGTCCCAGATGTTCCACCCAGTCAAAGGGATCATGCAACTCTAGAGGTACAAAAGTTGCTAGAAAAAAGTCATACAAAATGTCCCTGCAGACCAAATTGGATCTGGAACTTACTCAAGGTTCTTTTTAGTTCCAAAAAAGCCAGGGGACTGGAGGCCCATTCTGGATCTCAGCAGACTAAACAAGTCCATCAGGAAATCAAAGTTCCGGATGGTGACACTGCAGTCGATACTTTCCTTTCTGGGGAAAGACAATTGGATGTGCTCGATAGATCTCCAGGATGCATACTGCCACATAAAAATGGACAAACGTTCCAGGAGACATTTGCGCTTTCAGCTGGGGACAGCTGCTATCAGTTTCAAGCTCTGCCTTTTGGTCTCATTACAGCCCCCAGAGTGTTCACCACTTGAGGCATCTAGGATTCTGGGTGTTTCCTTACTTAGATGACTGGCTCCTACCCGCTACCACCAAACATCTACTAACAACAGCAAGAGACACCACCATTCATCTTTGTTCCCAGCTAGGCATCATGATAAACTTTGAAAAATCTGCCTTGTTGCCATCACAGCATATCGTATTTATAGGGGCCGACTTAGATACAAGACAAATGTTGGCCAAACTTCCCCCTGAGAGGATTCAAACCTTATGTCATCAGGTCAAGAATCTCTTGACCAAGAAAAAAGTACAGGTGAAGGTTGTTTTGAAAGTTTTGGGTACCATGGCGGCAGCAATTAACTTGATACCTTTAGCACACTTACACATGAGGATTCTTCAGTGGCTATTATTCACCCAGTGGTCCATGCAGGAGCTACCCATGTCTCACAAAATTATCATAACAGACTCCTGCAAGAAAGACCTGTGCTGATGGCTTCACTCCACTCAAGTGACCATAAGTCGACCGTTTGTCTTTCCTCAACCAGTAGTCACAGTGACCACGGATGCTTCCCAGATGGGAGGGAATTATCTGGGGAAGACTGTCCAAGGTGTTTGGCAAGAAAGCGAGTACCACTTGCACATCAACGTTCTAGAGATGAGAGTGGTGCTGTTGGTGTTGCAAGCATTTCAGAATTCCCTTCCACTAGGAGCAATTGCAATTCAGACAGACATGTCAGTGGTGTGGTATATAAACAAACAAGGAGGAACCAAATCCTACTGTCTGTGTCATGAGGCCCAGAGAGTATGGCAATGGGCAGTCTCTTCCCAGTGTTTTCTGATAGCAACACACATCCTGGGGAAGTCCAACGTGATACCGGACAAACTCAGCAGAGCTATTCTGATGCCTCACAAATGGTCCCTAAAACAGGAAGTTGCAGAAGAAATTTTCCACTAGTGGAGCCAGCCTTGCTGTGACCTCTTTGCCACATCTGTGAATGCCAAATGCAGCATCTACTTTGCCCTTATAACCCTCCGGGGGAGTCACCAAGGGACGCACTTGTACACGGTTGGCCCTCAGGTCTTCTCTATGCCTTTCCCCATTCTTTTTGATCCACAAAGTCCTTCAGAAAGCAAGCACATTGAGAAGCAACCTGATACTCATTGCTCCCTACCGGCCTCTTCAGATTTGGTTCCCCTTCCTACCTCCCCATCTGCAGGAGAAGCCTTGTGTTCTGGACCCAGTTCCAGACCTCCTGACTCATCTGTCAGGGATGCTTCATCCATCAACCCAAACCCTCAAATTGGCTGCTCCAGTTCCACACATAACCAGGCTTACATATATTTCTCCTGCAGTAAAACATATCTTGATTTCATCTCATAAGACCTCAACCAGAAAATTGTATTCCAGCAAATGGAAAAGATTTTCATGTTGGGCTTTAAACAACCACATTGACCCTTTTACAGCACCTATAACAACCGTCTTGGATTTTCTTGCTAAGCTTTTTGATCAAGGTGCAGCTGTGGCTACTATCCGAGTCCAATTAGCTGCTATATCAAACTATCATATCAGAGAAATGGGACAAAAGTCATGTCCCACAAGCTTTGTAAAGCTTTCTTGAAAGGTACATTCTTACTGAGGCCTCCAGTAAAAGAACACCAGCGCCATGGGACCTAAACTTTGTGTTGTCTCCTTGATCCTCCCCTCCCTTTGAACCTGCATCATCTTGTGATTTAAAGTTTTTAACGTGGAAGACAACCCTTTTGGTAGCCAACACATCTGCTAGATGGGTGTCAGAGCTTCAAGCATTATCAGTATGTCCCCCTTACATGACTTTTCACAAGGATAGAGTTTCCCTGCGAACCATCCCTTCCTTTGTCCCAAAGGTATGCTCAGAAATTAATCTAAATCAATCCATTGACTTACCTGTCTTTTCCCCAACTATGGCAAAAAGTCAGAATACAGATTACACTAACTAGACATACACAGACAGCTGCGTTTCTATCTTAACAGAACAAAGGAGTTCAGAAAATCAGACCAGCTGTTTGTATCATTTTCAGATAAAAAGAAAGGTGCCACCATATCCAAGGTCATGCTTTCCAAGTGGCTTACTGACTGCATAACTTTCACATAAAAATCTCATAACAGAGAATTCCAGGGAAAGTAAAAGGCCACTCCACAAGAGCTATAGCAAACTCATCGGCCTTTCAGGCAAGGTTACCCATAGATTCAATTTGTGCAGCAGCAACATGGGTAAAGCCTCATATCTTTATCACTCATTACAAAGTCGATTTGGCCTCCAGGAACATGGCTTCCCTTGGATCCACTGCTCTGAAGAGTATTTTCCCTTGAGCCACCCAAGAAAGAAGGTGCTAGGGATGCTGTCCCAACCAGCAATGAATGAAGGCGAGATAGGACAACATAGTATTAAGAAGTTATGTACTTACCATAACGTTCCATGTTTGTTGTCCATCTCACCTTCATTCTTGCATCCCACCCTCCTTCCTTCACCTTCGCTCCTGGAGGATTGAGTGGGTTTCCTTGCAAATTGGAAATTATATTCTCTGAATCTCTTCTTGGTCTCTTTTGGATATGGTTATATGTTAGAGGTATTAACTGTAATAATTGCAAACAAGATCTGGGTATACTTCCCTGTGCATGATGGGATAGGGTGTAGCCACGAGCCAGTGAAAGCTCTTGAGCTTTTGTATAGGCCGAGTCAGAACCAATTCTCGGTTTCAAACCCAACCAGCAATAAATGAAGGCGAGATGGATGAAAAACATGGAACGTAATGGTGAGTACATAACTTCTTATTTTTTTTTTTTTAGTGTAATGGGCCTATAGTGATAGAGTTTAAGCTATTTATGCTGGAAGGTGACTTAGGACCAGGGATGGGGGGAAGCCCCCAGATTGATTTAACTGATTAAGAATGTGTAAATAGAGTTTCATAAGTTTATTAAGAAGTTTGTTGTATTTTTGAGATTTGGAGGAATAGTATCTTGACAGACGGGATGTTTTTAGATGACAGTCTGAGTCGATGGCAGAGAATAGGGTAAGTGTTATAGTGCAGAATAAAGGTTTCTTTAGGTATGTAAGTGGAGTGGTTTGCCAGGGAGGGGAAGTGGTATTTTGTAGAAGAGTATGGCAAGATGCAAGGGAATATAAGAGAAGTAAGATACTAATATTTACAGTTTGAAGGAGAGTTATTTGAAAGTGCCTCATGGTGAGGGAAGGCAGTTGGAATGAGACTATTATACATTTGAAAAGAGAAGTGTGTGAGTATGGGGTTATGCTGGAAGCGTAGAGGTTTGTATGTGTTTGTGTTTGTGTGTGTGTGTGTGTGTGTGTGTGTGTGTGTGTGTGTGTGCGTGTATAAGAATCTATTTGCAACAGGGGTGTAATTACTCCACTTAACTGTAACTGATGTAGAGTATAGGTGGTTTGAAATGTGATTTTTTAATTGGATTAATTAGGTGAGTTCAGGGTAGTGATTGGAAGTTATGTGAGTGGGGTTGTTGGGTATAAATCTAAGTGAAATGGGGTGGGTGAAAATTGAGGTAGGGTAGGGGAGCAGAATGAGCATGAACAAAGTAAGGGGGAATGGAGCAGGATGGCCCAGTCCCCTTGCATAGCACTGAAATAAAAGCAATTAGTAAGGTAAGTTATATTTGCAAAACAGAGCTAGAGTACTAGAGGTGAATGTATGGTGGAATGTTTTTATAGGTAATATCAGGAGGGGGATAGAAGGACAAGTAGGTAACAGAAGCAGAAAAAGAAATATGTAACCAACTAAAATGTTTACTATAGAGGACGGAGTAATACAGCTAGAGGTAGGAGAAAGAAATTGTCAGGCTCTTATCCTGTTTACAAAGGCTGCCAGTAAAAGGAAATGGGAGATTTTAGGCTGAAGAACAGGGGATAGTAGGGTGGTATGAAGTAAAGTGTGTTTGGGAGACAGGAGGCGTGATGTATTTTAGAACCAGGAGTGAGAGACTGAGGTACAGAGACAAAACTCGCACGACTAGTACTAAGTCACATACATTCACTGTAAGTGGACGGGGCTCCAGGATAGTAGATCCAGGCTTTCACTGATAGGACTATAAATTCCCAGGCAGCAGACTTCGCTTGGGCTTCACTGTGTCAACCGAAGTGGGGGGAGAGTTCATTTAATGGAAGTACCTCCTAATAAGTGTAGAGAAAATAAGAGTTATGTACTAATAGTAGGGAGTAGCAGGACATTTGAAATATTAACATAGGGTTAATAACTTAGCTAACTGTACAGTATTTTCAGGAGTTAGTATAAACAAATGCATAATTAGAAGCCAGCAAACAATCCTGGTAGATAAAAACAGCAACTACTAGATTATATCAGAAAAGAAGTGGTTGATTCACCAAGTTCAAATTTAACAGAGATGAAAACACGTTAGTTGAGGGTTGGCAGTATGGAGCACAGACATTACACCAAAAATACAGTCATAACAGTTAAGCTTGAAATGCATTAAACTATTAGTGTCTATGCTTGTAATGAATCAGTAAATAAGCACCAATTACATATAGGGGTACAACTGAATTGAGGATATACCAGGCTACTGAACCAATGAACTAATCTAAATTAGAAGGGATGTCTAGGAGTTGGGATGTAGATTACAGGCTATTATACAATGACCCCCCCATTAATATTCCAAATGTGCATGCTGATTGGTCAGCATGCCCATTGTAAATCAGACTTGTACTACTGGAAAAAGGTCCGGTCGTCTTTTTTTTTTGTTAGACAGCAACGGAGAACAGAAGAGCTCTGTTGCTGTAATCTCGCTATGTTAAATGGGTTTAAAAAAAGCAACAGAGATCTTCCTTTCTCCGTTGCATTTTTTTAAAGCTGTCTCACTATGTTAAACTCGTTTAACACAGATGAAGTACCTTATTTATTTTTTTTTATTTAGAGTTGTTGTTCATGGTTGGGTGCCTGATCCACATGGACCTATTTTAACCTTAGCTCAGGTGTAAAAACACACTACAGCTTACAGATGAAAATCCAGAATTATGTATTGCACATATAATTCAAAGGCAAAAATGCATGTTCATAGTGTAGGTATAGTAAAAGCAAATATACAGTCTTGAGAAGATATTTACATTGTACAGATATATACATTTAGTGTTTGGCTTAAGCATGCTGTTACCCCTTACAATAAATAATAATAATTTAATTTTCACACCATCATCTGTTTGGTGTATACCACATCATAATTCTCTCTGGCTCTCCATCTGTATCCCTCCCTTCTACCATTTTGCTTTGGTCCATCACCAGTGCAAGTCAGCATTTATTATTTACAGTTTATTTTGTTAATGATTCCCTTGACCTTTTTAGGAATAAATGATTCATAATGTGAGTGGTTTGATACAAGACAGGAGAAGGTGTCCAACCAGTGAGAGGCTTGCAAGGGTGGGCAGAGAGACTGTGATCCCTGATAGGTCAGGTGGATTTAGAGTAGGCAGCAGTTAACAATAGCTGACAGAGAAACCAAGGCAGAGGGTGTTGATTTCAGACAGAAGCTGAGGTATATTTGTGTGTGTGGTGGTGGGCCGTGGATTTCCACAAACTTATAGGTGAAGTGTGTGGAGAGACAGTTATTCTAGTCTACACAGGGGTACATGACATCAGAATACTTCACTTAACTGCCAGACTGGGTAAGGTGAAAAAGGTATCTTATTGGGCAGATGAGAGATATAAAAGTATTTATTACTTACCAGATACAAAAAGATGGTTAGGGTATGTTGAAGCTTACTTTTGGTACAGGTGAGGTATTCGGGGATCTTGAGCAATGCCCAAGTCAGAAAAGCTGATCACTGTCAATAAAGGGTATAACAGAGGTCTGTGCACCATACTGTACTGGAACATTTGTCAAAAGCAGCCAAAATTATGACATGCACCTCTCACTCTACCACATTAAATGTGATGACATTTGATATTCTGTTAATGGAGCAGCAAACAGTGATCATATGCAAAGACCAGGGTAGCAGGATGTCTAGTGAATCAGAATTCTACATGGTGCATCTTACTGCTAGCATGACATGGAATTTGGGCTTTTTGCCAAGTGTAGGAGAGTGCAGTGATACTTGCAATCACACTTACCTTCTGAATGCCTTCATAATTTCCTTACTTCAGATAATAGCTGTACAGCAGTATAATAAACATTTTGCATTAGTTTCATTTATGGAGATGATTGTGCACTTTTAGCCCTCAACCAAAAACTTGGTTGAACAAGATAGCAGAAAATGACTGTTTCTTTTTTTTTTTTTTAGTTTCATTACAAGCCAGAAATTTTCATTTTGGATATTTAAGCTTTTCTAAGCCATTTGAAATGTTTCTAATGCAGGGTAATCTAGTCCTCTGTACTGCGTAACTAGCCCATTTGAGACAGAGCACTGAGCTAATTTTTTCTAAGTTCTGTTTGAGAGGGAGAGGTCCCATCTTGTCCTGGTTGCTGTAAATTCTATAATAGTCCATTGTTACATAGGGAGTGTTCCTATATGCAGTGCTGAAGACCCAAAGTCAATTAACACCTTAAGTGCTGGAAAGTGGCTGCCAGCAGGATGAGTGAAAGATGTCTATCCTGCCTTTTATAGAAGTAGAGCATGACAGTTCATCTTTTCATTTTGACCCAATGCATGTAATAGTAGCATATGAAAGGTTATAGTAGCAACCATCTTTGTGCTCTTGTTATCTCAGAGCACACTCTTAGAATGGGTAGAACACAAGTTAGAAGAGTAGCTTGTACCTCACAGTCTGGCTAATAGAGACATCTCCCATCTCCCTCACCCCAAGATGGAAAAATGGATAGTGTGACATTAGATGGCACCAGAACTTGGGGTTAGTGGGTAGCAGAACAAAAAAGTAGTAAGTAATCCAATAGATGAATACATGTATACAAAAGGTTGAGCATAACTGAAAAGTCCCTTATTTGAGAAAGCTTGTAGTGTTCATTTTTGTCCTTAGCCACTCATGTACAAATAAATGAATAATTTTGGCTGCTAAAATGGTATTCTATTTGAACTGTTCAGTAGTTTGTTTTGTTTCACATTAATTTCTTAAGGTATTTCTTGGTGCTAGACAAATGCAAATGTGTGACCAGTTGCATTCGGTCAGGTATGCTGTCTCAGAGATAAGGTACAGCTAAGTAGTGTTTTTGGTGGCATATTGTTTTTTGACACAACATTGTGTTGTCTGCTTCACTTTCTCTAAGTTATGTGAATTGTGACACAATATTAACTGTACATTTGAAGGTAACACTCACCAGACTTCAGGTTAGTTGGACAAACAGTAGTGAAGTTACTAAAATGTAAATGTATTATCTTCAAATAGAAGTGTCCAAAGTGGGCCTAACATAGAGGAGTCTGCTAATAATATAAATGTAATATCCTTTTCATTCATTCCTCAATTGATGTGTATCAGATCTGACCTCAGATCTAGCTAGATCGCATTTACTAGACTCTTGGATGCAACTCTCGAGCTCCTCCCTTTACCACAATGCCCCGATCACCCTGCAATACAGCTGATCTCATTTGCTGCCTCATCACTACAGATGCGGATTCTGCTCGCAAAGCTTTGGAGTGTAGTTTTTAATTACAGTGAGTGCAATTTCTTTGTATCTTTCTTATAGCCTTATCTATTCTAATCACCTCTTTCTTCTTTACCTTAGTTTTCTTAGATTTCCATTGTGTTAGGGTTGAAATTTATGTTTTCTCCTGTTTTTACCTTTGGTAGCTCTCAGTACTTTTCTTACCCTTTAGAGGGTAATTCCTTTACACCATCATTGTTGGTAGTTTTCCAAAAATGAATTTTTTTTTTGTTTTTTCTTCTCTATTACCATTTTCTGTGTCTATGGCTGACAAACCCACTGGGTTTAAGAAATGTACTTCCTGTGGGTATAAGATCCCTAATTCTGATGCCCACAGGGAGTCCCTTTATTGTTTGGGTGTGTCACATTTAAATACCAAATGTTTTATATGTGCTAGATTCAGTTCTAGGGCCCTTAGTGACTGACTAACAAACTGGTCCTAAAGGGTTTGTTACCATCCTCTTCCATTTCTTTTTCAAGGGCTCAAGCTCCTGCAAAAGCACTTAAGCCTCTTTCTTCAGAAGCAAAAGAATCAAAAAAGCGGTCTCCAACCTGCTCTCCAAAGTCAGCATCTGCTTCAGGGCCTCCTGCCAAAGTACAGAAGAAGTCTAATCTGACACCATTATATCCAAAGCAAAAGAAAAGTTGGATCTGACACCTCTGAGCCAACACTTACCTAGTCTAAGTCTTCAAGGACCCAGTCCCCAGGGTTTTCTCTGGAGCCTCTCTCTCCTTGACTCCATTCTCCCTACCTACAAGAGACCCTGAGGAGAGAGTCTTGGCCTCCATCTACTACTTCCTCCATCAGGTCCTCCAGGAGCCTTTTGTAGCCAAACTGGATAGGATTATGAGGAAGTTCCTCAGAGCACAGATTTAGATGGGGGTTATCCCAGCTCCATTTCCCATTGGAGCTGTGAGACTCTTTTCTTTTTTCTATACTGTGATTTCTCCTTCTGTGATCCAACTGGTGATTTCAGAGCTTTCAGATCCGAGGAACCTAAGAGTGCCTGTGTTGAATCCAAAGACAGGTCTTTGACTCTGACTGCATTTCTGACTTGTCCAGTGCTGACTCCGTTGGACCAGGATGAGTCTGAGCACCAAAGCTTTGGTGCTGGATCCAGGGGCTTGGTTCAACTCTGAGGTTGTCTGAGTCATCCCTGCCCCTCAGAACTTTGGTGTTGGACAGCTCTGGTCTGGCTCCCCTTTGAAGCAGGGATCTGGGCAGGATCAGGGCATGGTGGCATTTGGAGCTTTGGTGCCAGTGCAGGCAGCTACATCTTCTTCCAGCCCTTCTGCATTTAAGATGGTGGAGAGGGCCTCCTCTCATCTGAGAGACAGGACTACTCTTTCTTCTTTGGCTCCTACAGCCCTGTCATCATTGGATCTAAGCGCTGATCCTTACAGACCTGTCACACAGGGACAGCTGACTCTATCAAGCGACCAGACAGTCCACCTTGAGGACTTCCCCCTCTCTTTGGACACCTCCCCAGACACGATCGTCCCACTGAAGAGTTTCCCAACATGGGAACATGCAAGAGAAGGCACAATGACCCCCCCCCTCAGGAAGCACTCACTGAAGACACTGACTTTGATGAAGGGGAGGGGTCCCCAAGGTCTCCACCAGATGATGTCTGCAAAGGAGACATCTTAGAAATCCTCAGGCAGAGGTTCATAGGGAGGTACTAGGCTATTGGCCCTAGGGCCTATATAAGCCTAGCCAAAAGGTACCCTGGCTTTCACCACCCAAGAAAATTATTTTCCTGTGCCACTGTCGAGCAGAGCCACAGAAGTGATCCCCGGGGTGAATTTCCTATCTCCCAAACATATAATCAAGATTTTTCTTGAAGAGTGCTAATGAGGAGCTTTGTTTGATATAGACAGGTAGTTTGTTCCAGAGTATGGGAAGTCTCTGGGACACAAATCTATCCCTCCAGCATGTTCTGTTTATTGTGGTGACAAGGTTTAGGTCCCTAGAGCATGTAGCTCGGAGGGATTGGGATTTCTTTAAGTGGGGCATGTCCAAAAGCTCTGGGTTTGACATAGCTTTGTGTGTTAGGCAGATATTGCCTCTGAGTGGGCGATAGGAAACAGAATAAAGCTGCAGTTTTTTTGAGATGGTCTGCATAGGGCATCTGTTTGAGGCTGGTAATCCTCTTTGTGAGGCATTTCTGTGGCCTTTCCAGTTGTTGTAGATGTCTTGTGAGGTAAAAGGGGCATTGTACTCTATAATGGGTCTAATGAGTGATGAGTAGAGGGGAACAATGACCTTTTTTTTCCTGGATGAGAAACCTTTTGTGATGAGGTGTGCCATGTAGAAGGATTTCCTGACTACTGTGGTGATGTGATTATCAAAGGAGAGACTACTGTCCACCTGTGTCCCAAGGTCTCTTATCACACTTTCGGTGTTAAGTAGACTACCGCCTATGTGGTAGTTCATGGGTATAGAGTTTTTATCAAAAGGGATGACACTGCACTTTTTGGCATTGAGCTTGAGGCCATGGCTTTGACACCAGGCATCTGTCTCAGTGAGGCCCTTTTGTTGTATGTCCACATCTTTTGGAGTTTTGACTATGGCTCCTAGTTTGCAGTCATCTGCAAACTTTGTTAGCCATCATCTGCAAACTTGGTTAGCCAAAGATCTTCTATGTTAGCTTGTACTTCAGAGAAGTAGGTACCAAACCTGTCCTGCAGTTCCCCTTTCCAGGAGGAGTCCATGTTCAAGGAAGCTTTAATGTCTGGCCCATCTACCTTATGGGTGACTTCCCCAGCTAATGAGCTTATAGATGTAGTCTCTTTCTGGGTGTGGAAGGAATAGGATACAGTAGAACCCATCCCCCATCATCCTGATAAGTTCTTGCCCTTCCTAAAGGCAGGCCCCACTGGAAGAAGGGGGTCGCTATTGATGCCATGGTTGTGGTAGCAGCCACGAAGAAAGAGCTGGCAGAGCAGAGCTCCTCAGTCCAGCCCCCTATCAGAGAGTCCAGGGCATTGAATAGATTTATGAAGCACATTTATTGCCTTAGCGACCTTTGCCTTAAATTCACTGAACTACTTGGCACATTTCGCCCGACTGCAGAGGAATTTGAATAAAGAGCTTTCCAAAATCCCTGTCTTGATTCCATGTCTGCAGAGAACCACAAGAAGCTTTCTTCACAGATGGCCACTCTTCTTTTTATCTCTAATGCTTCCATGACATTAATTTCCCATGCTGCTGAGGGTACCTCACGGACAGCAGTTTCAGGTATAACCATTAATGCACTTTTGCGACTTTGTGGAGCCCTTCAATTCTTCATATATCAGTGATCCTTTTGATGGATCATTGTTGTTTGACCCTACTGTTAAGGAAACACTTTCCCAGTGTGAGCAGGATGGAAAGACCTTGTTTGCCATAGGGATTTGTTTTTCATCCTGTCAGAGATCCTTTTCCAGGAATCAGCAAGGAGGAAGGAAAATGTGGTTCCATAAGCCCCAGGGTAGTTTCCAAGACTCACGAGGGGATATCTCTTCCAGGGACAGATGGGGGAGTTCAAATGGAAGATTCTATCCTCACAGCAAAGGAGGCCTGCAAAATTAGGGTTTCTGAGACTCCTTATTGATTAAACCCTTGCAGCATTCCTGAAAGGTTGCCCAACTGCTCATCTCTGGAGGCAGTCAGGGGATACTTGTCTCTGCACCCTGATGCCCATGCATCAATAACAAAAGATACTTTGGCACGAAAAATCATATCCAGAGGTTATTTCATACCATTTTCACAAATTCCTCCTACAAAATGACAAGGCTCCCTGATGTTCCACCCAGTTATTGGGGGACAGCAGCTCTAGAAATTTGAAAGTTGCTAGACAAAAGACTCATCCAGGAGGTCCCACCAGACCAGAAAGGATTCAGAACCTACTCAAGATTTTTTTAGTGCCAAAAAAAAACAGAAGACCTGAGACTAATTCAGGACCTCAGCAAATGAATTAGTTTGTAAAGAAGTCAAAGTTCTGAATGTTCACAGTTTAATCCATTCTGCTGTTTTTGCACAAGGAAGATTGGATGTGCTCCATCAGTCTTCAGAAAGTGTACTGTCACATCAAAATGAACAGACAATCCCAAAAATGTCTGCCATTTTAGCTGGGGGCCAGTTACCATCAGTTCAGAGCCCTGCCCTTTGGTCTTCTTCGAGTTTATCTGTTCAATCCACTAAGAGTCTTTCAGAATCAGACATCATGAGACTGGTGGATAGGCTCCTGATGGCAAGGGGATTATCTTCAGTTCCTAGCCAAGTAGGCACCAGGACTGGCCTTATTATGACACCATCTCTTCCTTCTCCAACTCCTATTGAGTCATTGGAGCCCAGGGCTCTGACATACCTGGCTTTGACTGTCTCTGTTCTGGTAAGAACCTCTTCTCTGGAACTGAGGATTGCCTTGAGCTCCTCTGATCTTTCAGAACCAGAGGCCTCCCAAGGTTGAAAATCCCTGGCTGGTTCCAAGGTGCATAGATCAACTTCATTTATTTCGGAGCCTTCCATGACCCTTGGTGCTTCGGCTTTCATTGGATCAACCCAAGCTTTGGTCTTGCCTCCTCAGTGCAGGGTGGGACCATGGTTCCAAAAGAGTCTGTTTCGGTTCCAGGTTCCCATCCATCTGTGGGGAGGCTGGCCTTCCAAATCATGGAGAAGGTCTTGTCTATTGTGGACTGACAGTCTCTGCCATCCCTGTCAGTCCAAACCTCTACTTCTCCTCGACCAGAGCTTCCATTAGTCTCTTCCCTGGGACAGAGGGTACAGAAGTCCCAGGAAAGACCCACCTTGGTGGTTTACTCTTTGGGCACTTCCCCAGAACATCCTCTGAAGGAAGTACTTGCAAAGAAAAAATGCAAGAGGAAGCACTTAGACTCCCTAGAGGAGTCCTTCACCGAAGATACCGACTTTGATGAAGGGGAATGTTCCCCTAGGTCATCCCTGATGATGTTTCCTTCAGGGACATCCTAAAAATCCTGAAACAGAGGGGTGGCTGGTCTTCCCTCCAGCCTTCTTTGGAGAAGACTGTATACCTGGAGGCTTTTCATGCCCAGTCTTCTACCCCTTGGATCTCTTCGCCCACTGACGAGCTCATTAAACTGATTGCACATCGGGCATGGACAATGCCTGACTCCATCAAACAAATCCCCAAGAGACCTGACAGGATTCTTTCCACCCCCACAAGAAGAGCAACATTGGGTCAAAGGCATACCCGTGGATGCCATGGTGATAGCAGCAGCCACCAAGAAGGAACTTGCTAAAGAAAGTCCTACTATCCTTCCTCCTAACAAAGAGTCCAGGACTATGGATAGATTCGGAAAGTGCATTTATACTTCATTGACCTTTGCTCTCAGGTCTTTGAACTACATGGCACACTTTAAAAGGTTACAGAGGGATCTGATCAAAGAGCTCTCGGATGCTGTCTCAGGAGCAGTAGCTGAAGAGGTATGAGACAAAGTTACTTCTCAGCTCGCCACCCTCCGAGCAATTTCTAACTCATCCATGAGGCTGATTGCCCACAAAGCAGAAGGGATGACAAGAGCAGCAGGTTCAGGTGTAGCCATTAGAAGACATGCCTGGATGTGCTTGTGTGACTTTGCAAAGCCATTTAAATCATCACTCCATTTGACGGATCATCCCTATTTGGTCCCAATGTAAAAGACACTCTGGGCAGATGTGAGTAGGATGGAAAGTCTCTTTCTGCAGCAGGCATACATTTCTCCACTCTTCAATGGCCCTACTTGAGGAACCACAGAAGTGGGAGGCAATGGTTTAAGAAGTCCCAAGGGCCTTTCCAGGACTCACATGGCAAAGACTTTCCCCAGGGCAGAGGGGGAAGCAATAATGGAAGATGCCACTTTAGAGGCAGAAGTGGCCCACAGAACCAGGGGTCCAGAGATTCTTTCTCTGGTACCTCCTAACAGGACTTCTGAATGGAGGCCCAATTGTCTTTCTCAGGAGGTAGTCAGGGGACAATTATCCCTGCAGCAACCTGCCTGGCAGCTAACATCAGACAAATGGGTGCAGGGAATCATTTCCAGAGGTTACAATATTCCACTCTCTGTAAGTCCAAAACCCCAAAAAAGACTCCCAGATGTTCCACCCAGTCACAGGAAGCAGCAGTATTAGAAATTCAAAAACTGCTCAACAAAAGAGTCATCCAAAAAGTCCCACCAGACTCAATATTCTTTTTAGTGCCCAAAAAACAGGGGACTGGAGATCCATTTTGGATCTTAGACAGTTCAATAAGGCAGTTCAGCAAGACGAATTTTGGATGATCTTGGTGCAGTCTATACTTCCATTCATGGAAAAAAGACAATTGGATGTGCTCTATAGATCTCCAGAACGCATATTACCATATAAAAATGGACAAATGCTCCAGGAGATTCCTGTGCTTCTGGCTGGAAGCCAGTCATTTCCAGTTCAGAGCACTGCCCTTTGGACTCACCTCAGCCCCCAGGGTGTTCACCAAATGCATGGCAATGGTAGCAGTTTATCTCAGACTGCAAGGATTTTGAGTTTTTTCCATACCTCAACAACTGGCTCCTTACTGCTACCAACAGGCGTCAGAACGGGCAAGAGATTACACTCTGCATCTTTGTGCATCTCTAGGCATTATGATAAATTACAAAAAGTCAAATTTACAACCCTCACAACAATTAGAATTCATCAGAGCCTTGTTGGATACAGTTACAGGTCTTGCTTCACTTCCATTGGAAAGACTACAAAGGATAAGAACTTAGGTCAGCCACATTATCCAGAAAAAAAAGTGTTCCGGCCAAATTGATCCTACAAGTATTAGACTTGATGGCAGCCTCAATCACTCTAGTTCCTTAGGCCAGATATAACATGCGAATCCTACAATGGCTTTTTGCCTCCCAGTGGTCTTTGATAGACCAGCCAATGTCACACCACATCTTGATTACCAATCGCTACAAACTGGAACTTTCATGGTGGCTCCACTCTAACGAGATTCTTTGAGGCTGTCCATTCATTCTTCCACAACCTCAAGCTGTAGTTACCATGGATGCTTTCCAGATGGTGTGGGGTGGCATTATCTGGGAAGGACAGTCCAAGGCACTTGGTCTCCACTGGAGGCCAATTTGCACATCAGTATTCTAGAGATGAAGGTAGTGCTGTTAGCACTGCAAGCATTTCAAGATGTCCTTCCTCCAGGAACAGTAGCAATTCAGATGGACAACATATTGGTAGTCTGGTACATCAACAAACAAGAAGGAACCAAATCTTATCCACTATGTCAAGAATCCCTCAGAGTTTGACAATGGGTGACTTCTTCCAACCGCTTTTTCACAGCAACACATATCCCGGGGAGCTCCAACGTGATAGCAGACAAACTAAGCAGAACGATTCTCATGCCTCATGAGTGGTTTCTCTGTCCTGTGGTGATGGAGATTTTTCATCACTGGGGCCAACTTTGCTGTGATCTATTTGCATCTCCTCTAAACAAGTGCATTAGTTACTTTGCCCTAATCCCCCCTCTGGGGAAGTCACCCAGAGATGCTCTTCTCCATGACTGGCCCCCCAGTTTTCTCTATGAGTTTTCCCCAACCCGTATGATATCCCAGTTTCTAAGGAAAGCCAAGACGTCGGCGAACACACTAATCCTCATTGCCCCTTTTTGGCCTCAACAAGTTTGGTTTCCCTTCCTTTGACCTCACCTATTTTGGAAACCTTGGATGCTAGACCCAGCTCCAGATCTGCTGTCTCATCCAAAGGGAATGGTTCATCCAAATCTTCATAATCTCAAGCTCATTGCATGGCTTCTCCAATTCCCATGATTGCCAGGCATTCTTTCCTTTCCTCTCCCATCTGCCAAATCATTGTGGCCTATCCCAAACCTTCAGCTAGGAAATTGTATCAATGTAAATGGGAAAAATTTGCAAGATAGGCCCTCAATAATGAACTTGACCCTTATACAACCCCTATTGGTAACATTTTGGACTTTTTAGCTAACCTCTATCAAACTGGTTTTATCTCTACAATTAAAGTCCATCTAGCTGCAATTGTTAACTACCATATAGGTTTTGATGAGTCATCCCTTATGTCACACAAACTTAGTAAAGCCTTTTTAAAGAGAGCTCTAATGTTAAGACCTCCATTTAAAGAACCAATTGCTCCCTGGGATCTTACACTAGTTCTTCAGTCCCTTACTCTTTCTCCTTTCAAACCATCAGCTACATGTGACTTAAAGTTTCTAACTTGGAAAACCTTATTTTTTGTGGCAATTACATCTGCCAGAAGAGTATCTGAACTTCAGTAATCCACCTTACATAATATTTAACAAAGACAGGGTTTCCCTTAGGACTAATCCATCCTTTTTACCGAAGGTAGTCTCAGAATCTAACATCAAGCAGACACTACAACTACTGTTCTTTTTCCCTAATTTCTCCAATTGAGAGAAGTATTCCCTTCATTTATTGGATGTCCACAGACAGCTATGATTTTATCTTCACAGGACAAAAGGATTTCAGAAAATCTGACCAACTATTTGTTGCCTTTTCCTCACTTTCTTTAGGTAACCCAGTTACAAAGGTTACCTTGGCAAAATGGCTTAGAGATTATATTA
Source organism: Protopterus annectens (assembly GCF_019279795.1). Lineage (NCBI taxonomy): Eukaryota > Metazoa > Chordata > Ceratodontiformes > Protopteridae > Protopterus > Protopterus annectens. Next base: position 576,910,036 of record NC_056738.1, on the reverse strand, counting down.
CATTTATCTGCCAGATAAAAGGGCTTCACATTTCATGCCTTGTAAAAGCCCGCTCAACTAGAGTGGAGTCAACTTCTGCAGTTTTTCATTCCAGAGCTTCATGACATGACATTTGTACAGCAGCTACATGGTCTTCTGCTCATACCTTTACCACTTATTACAAATTGGATCAGGTCTCTAGGGGGCATCATTCAGTTTGATGGTGCTTAGGAATATTCTTCCATGAGACATCCCAAGATTCAGGTAGCTGGGGACTCTGTCCCACAGTCAAGGATTATGTGAAGTCTGACAACATCAGATAAAGAAGTTATTTCTTACCATAACATTCCATCTGTGTTGTCAATCTTCACTAATCCTTGACATCCCCTCCATCCTTTCCCCAGCCTGAGACTCTTAGTGGATCGAATTCTCCCAGGGCTGGCTTCATATTAGGGACGTAAATCTAGTCTCTTCTTTATATTTATTTGTCTGCCACTAATTTAGGCAAACTCAATCTGAGGTAATTTAGAGAGGAGCATTATGGGTAGAGCCTAGCCAAAGAGTTTGGAAGGCGCAAGCTGAAGTAAATGGCTGAGTCAGTTCTGAGCCTCAGAACCAAGCCCACAGTCAAGGATTAGTAAAGATCGACAACACAGATGGAATGTTATGGTAAGACATAACTTCTTTTTCTGCAGGCTTTGACTCGGAGTCCTTTTGAACCACTGGCTAGATCTGACTTAATTTTTTTTATTGTGGGAAACAGCTTTCCTTGTGGCCATAACATCTGCTAAATGAGTATCCAAGCTCCAGGCTTGCTCTTCCAAATCCCCATTTTTGATCTTCCACAAAGATAGTTTCCTTATGAACCAGTTCATCCTTCCTGCCTAAAGTAGCCTTGGAAGTGAATATTAGCCAAGACATTAATTTGTCTGTTTTCTTTCCCAGTTTTGCTAATAGAGGTAAATACATGCTTTATCTCTTGGATGTACATAGACAGCTTCATTTGTATCTCTGTAGAACAAAATATTTCAGAAAGACAGATCAGTTGTTTGTCTCATTCTCCCCTAACAAATTGGGTAAACCAGTTTCTTAAGTTACCTTAGCCACATGGTTTACAGATTGCATACCCATTGTTTACAGTGAACAAGGTTTGTCCTTATCCAGACTCCCTAAAGCACATTCCACCAGATCCATGGCTACATCATCAACATTCTGGTGTATAGCTTCTATTGATGACATTTGTATGGTGGCTACTTGGTGTAATGCTTATACTTTTATTTCTCTTTACAAATTGGATTTGACTTCCAGAAGAAGGGTTGCCTTTGGCTCTGCAGTACTCTAGAATATCCTTCCATGTGGGCCAGCCATGGTCATGTAGCTGGGGACTCTGTCCCATCAGTTGAGGAACGAATGAAAAGGACAACATCAGATCTTAAAGTTATGTTCTCAATATACCTATGTATCTGGGTTGTCCATTTTCATTCTTGAGCTTCCCACCCTCCTTCCCCGTCCCTTTAATACCTGGAGTGACCTTATGGTTGCTGTGGAACGTCTGTTCCAGGTTTGAGCGCCAGTCTTTTCTACTAGCCTTCCTTTTGTGTTTGCCCAAGGTTAGTTCTTTCTATTGGTTATCAGACAGCAAACTTGATCTGAGGTAATGCAGGGTGACCAGGAGCAGCTCGAGAGGTGGAGACTAGAGTTTAGAAAACGTGGCCATGCCAGATCCGAGGTCAGATCTGAGACCCATCGGTTGAGGAAGAATGAAAGTGAACAACACAGATGCATAGTTATGGTGAACTTATAACTTTAATATACAGATACACATGTATTATGTGTAAACAGGAAGAAAATTAGACCATTACCCAGACCTGAATAAATTGTTTAAGCAAATAAACACTACTTGCTTCAGTAAATATTTAAAACTAGCATCTAATACTAATGTAGACATTTTTTTTCCTGAATGTGGTGATGAGAGGCAGCGCCGCTTTGTCACATCCCATAAACTTTAAACACTGATGTGATCCATTGTGTATATCTGTGCTTAATGATTGTGGTTAAAGCAAACACTTCATTTGTGTCACATTAGTTAGCTGCTCTTTTAAAAGCATTTGCTGTATTGCATTTCACACTGAGCTGTATACTGTATGTGGCATAGAACTGTATGTATTACAGTTTGCTTTCTGCCTTTCACATGCCTGAAAAAACAAGTAAACCAACAATGCAATATATGTAGAGGCTTCCCCTTCCGAAAATTTCATGGATTATGAGTCAGTTAATTTTTGATTATTTCTGCAACTCTGACTGCTGCAGATGCTTTTTGCCATGTAAATGTTTTGTTGTTTTTTTTTGTGTTTTTATTAAAATAAAAATTAAATAGTGAAAGGCAAATCAGAGTTGTTTTCTTTTGAGGGAGGGACCATTCCCCTCATTTTGGAGTGCTGTCCATCATATTTTGTATAACTGTCTCCTAGACCACAACATCTTTGATGATGTGGTTGTGTGGTTAAGTGTTGAGGCCACAGATTTAGAACTAGATACTGTACACAGTAGACATTAATCATGTGTGTCCTTCATTATGACTAGGTTATGATTTCTCAGTTAAACTACTTTTTATCATGTAGCAGTCACAGTCTGCAAAGCTGTGGAAATGGCTGGTGATTAAACTGTTTCTGACATCTCCCTAAACAAAAGGCTCTCATCCTTGTGCATGCTACTTTATCTCTTCTAAGTACATTGATAGACCCGGCTTCAGTTCTGAACCCTGTTCAGTCTCCCCTTTTACTCTTCTTCAACATGAATTACAGTTAAAGCTTTAATATTGTTTGCACCGAGCACTGGAACCTGATATCATGACAGTTGTACCTTTTGTTGTACATTCAGATTATGCTGCTTTTTTATGAATCTGGTCTATCTGATGCTTTAATAAAAGCTAGGAACTCTGGACTCGACCACTACTCCAACTGATCTTAATTTCTTACCCTGTAAAAAATATGTGATTAGATTTAAAAGATATTTGCATAGAGAACTTTTTCAGTCTTAACTTATGATATATATTGCTTTAATTCCTTGTTTTACCACCAGGTTAGAATTAAGTATAGCTATGAGAATGGCTGCACTCAAACACTGCAGCAAATAGGCGTGGCTGATTTTGAAAATAAAATTAATTTTAAGTGCATGTCCTTTCAGATCTTACATTAAAATATACAACCGTTTACTACTTTATTTGCCTAAGAGATGACTTCAGAATGGTCCAAATAAAACTGAAGAAAATCTTCAGTCAAGTTAGTAATAAAAAGAAGTAACTCCTGACGTAATTAAATGCACCTTTTCTTGCTGCTGTGTTGATTATAGAGAGCAGTCATACATTAGAATACAAATTTACAGAATCTACGAAATATGTGGTACCCTGCTATCTGATACTGTATCCAAATTAATTTCAGAAAAGAATGCAACAATTCTTAATGGCACTTCTTTAATGTTATAACTGTGACGTTGTATATGTGCTGTGGACAAGGATGTTAAACAGGAAAGAAATAGGAAAAACAATGTACGTGCTAATCCCCTAGGGAGCAGCAGTGCTACAATATTACATCAAGAAGTCTGCAGGCCGTGGAGTTTACAGTATACATACTTAATATGCTGCAGTGTGTAGACAATAATCATTTTTACACTGAAAGAAGATGACAGTGTTGACAGTGTAGAAATGCATAAAACTGTGATTAGAAGCCTGATCCTGTCTTTAAAATAATGTAGTTTGTGAAAGCTGAGCTATTGAAGAGTCCAAAAAAGTGTAATTACCAGAAAGACTTGTGATTAGGCAAGAATGTTTTTCCTCTTCCACAACCCACATTCTTTAACGTAAATATAACCCCTCTAAAATCATTTTTTCTTGGGGAAGAGAGAATACTTGAATATCTTCTTCCCTGAGTCTGTGTCATCTTATTGGGGTACAGTGTTTGAGGTTTAGTTGTCAGATTATGTGTGATATTCCAAAGGAATGTGTTTTGCTGTAGTTCGTATGCTGCAATGATTCAAACTGTGCTAAACTTGTAGTAGTACACTGTCAACAAAGTGCGGCCAGCAGTCTGAGTTTCATTGAACTGAAGTTCATCCGCTCAAGTAACCCTGACATTCTACGTAAAAATGTACACTGCATGCACACATATGGAAATATATAGTTGCATCAAATTAGGCAGTTCTTGGATTAGAGTAAAAATTAAAAAGTAGTTCTCTTTGTAAGGCTGTAGCCTGGAATCAGACAAGACAGAAAGGTGGTTCCTTGTTTTGGAGTTTCCATTGTAATTCAGTCATGCGTTCTGACCAGAGCTTCAGGTTTTCTGGATGTGGATGGTTTGTTCGGGACCTATTGTATATGCGGCCTTAGACGAAGATTTTTTGTTTTTTCGTGGAGCTGCAAGGAAACCCTGACAAGGTCTACAGAAGGCTTCAGCTCTGATTATTGCTTGGCAGCCTGTTACTGTGTGGGACCAAGCCTTACTGTAACTTTACGTGAAATGACTTTATGTGGAATGTGCTGTATATATTGCAAATATCTTAGTGAATTAACTGAGAAGAGACAAGTGGACTGTATTTTCATTTTGCTTTTATTTTGTTCTTTAAATAAATTGTATTATGGCATACTTCTTTCTTGATTTCTTTTAAATGCTTACAATATAAAAATAATAGGCAGACAGCCACAAACTGCTAAGAGAACAGAAGTCTACACATTGCTGCATGCATATGGAGACTTCACAGCCTGGAAATATAGGTTGCCATTCAAATAGATGTAAACATCTATTTAAAAAGGTTATTAGCACCTCCTGCTTCCCAAAGATACCTTGTGCTAAATTTGTTGTGTCAGAGATACCAACAACACATGTTGGACTTCTGGTGCCTATCGAATTGCTGGTTTCCCACCCGAGATAGAAGGAGAGCCTTTTCAATGTTACTGTCTCTCAGATACAGAGGAGCGTATCTTAACTATTGTAAGATGTACAACCTAACTTTATTGTAGCAATAGTCATGGGTCCTGTGTGTTGTCAACTCCTTCTGGTCTCTCCCTTTTTAATTTCTCCAAATCTTATGGGTTTCTAATACCATGACGGGAATGGACCCCATTCCTAAGTCAAAGTACGATTAAAGTTCATGAAATTAGTATTGTTTCACTCTTTGATGTCAGCCAAAAGTGCTCTTCTCAGCACCCGCAATGTGCTCAGTAATGACTCCTGCAGTTCATATGGAGTTACATGTATTGGTAGCATATCTAAATATGATTGTCGACTCTTTTTAATAAGACCCGTTGCACCTTCTACTATTGGAATTGTCTGGGTATCTTTCTTCCACATTGCTCTCGTTTCTGCTTGTAAATCCTGACATTTTATGACTTTGTGTTTCTCTGTACACAGAACACTGTAGTCACTGGAAGTGGCGATTTCAGTGATTAATGCTACTTTTGTCTTCTTTTCTTGGACCACTATGTTCAGTTTTCTAGCATTTGTCTTTTGAACTGTACCCTACCCAAACTGCAAAAAGTCACACAGGAAGCCTTTTCCTCTGTTGAAACATGGTTATCCGATGCCCAATTAATACTCAACCCAAACAAAACTAAACTACTCATCTTCCAACCCACCAAACATACTCAAAACAACTCTCACTTTAACATCACAGCAAAAGACAACACCACTATATACCCAACTGAACACACTAAATTGCTAGGAGTGGAAATAGACAATAAACTAAAATTTGACATTCACATATCCATGACCATAAAAAAAGTCCACAGAAAACTAGGAGCATTATACAGAAATAAACAATTTCTCACCAAAGCAGCAAAGATTTCAACAGCAAATTCCCACCTTATCTCCATCCTACTTTATGCCTCTCCAGTATATACCAACCTAAGGCAATGTGATCTAAACAAGCTAGAGACCTGCTACAACAAAATCGCCAAATTCGCCACAGGGGCATCCTACCATAGTCACCACTGTCTCTCACTTGCTGAACTGGGCTGGCTTGAACTCCCTCACCTCCTTCAGTGGTATCAACTCTCACTCACCCACAAACTAGTAAAGCATCCACTAAATGTCCCATCCCTCCAGAATCTACTCCAACCCTATCGCACCACCAGACCACTAAGATCCAGCAACAAAAATCACTTGCAGATCACTAAAGCCAATAACTCTGCTGGTGAAGCACTATTCTCTTGCGCCATAGCCAAATTATTCAACTCACTCCCACCCACAATTACCTCTGTACCATCATGCACCAACTTCAAAACTTTATTAAAAGCACACCTAAAAACATGCTGGCTATGCCCTTGCAACTCCCACTCTAATATCATCCACCCCATCCAACTACTACCTTTCTTTCACCTCCACTAACTACCTTGATGATAGCAAGCTCAGATGCTCATAAGCCTAGTACTTATTATACAGCAGGAACTTCTCATTGTTACATTTGTTAATGCCTGTTATGTACTTCACAGATAAAGATTCTAGTTGTCTATTGATGTACTATGTTCTTCATCTGTAAATATGTTGTAAGTAATTTCTATGTTAAATTGTTAATCGCTATGTAATCCAATGTAACTACTGTCTGTTTATTTTACTGTGGAGCTTTTCTCCCCGGGCCTCCGCTGAAAATGGACCCACGTCCAGTCGGACACTCCCGGTCAACAAATTTAAATAAATAAATAAATAAACTGTTGACAATGGATGATCCCATGTGATGTAGACTTCCTCATTTTCCATGATGCTTTGTGGCTCATGTTTCCAGTATTTTTCGGCCACTATAGTACCATAATGTTTGAACAATCCTCAGTGAAGCAGTCTTGCCACCTTATTATGCCTTTCAGTATACAGTCCTTCTGCCATTAGTATACCACAACCAGCAATAAGGTGTGCAACTTTTTCCAATTCTCTGTTATAAAACCTGCATTTGTCTGTTTCTCCCATATGTTCAATGGACTTTTCAAACCAACGTGTATGTAGCTCACTATCTTGTGCCACCAATATTAACCTTTCATCTCTTGGTTTGAATTTGCCTCTCCTTAACCATTCCTGCATTCGCTCCTGATCAGCATGAGGTTCTTCCAGAAGTTTTCTATACTTGCACCTATATGCATTTTCCACATTTCTTGCCTTCTCATCTGGTCCTTTACCTTATATTCTTTATTTTGTTTTTTGGCACATTCAGTTGCTGCTTGGTTTTTATCCACTTGTGGTTTGATTTCCATTCCTGCTTGACGCCAATAAGCTTCTGCTAGCCTAAGCAGGGAAGTCATCTTAGATTTATTCTCCTCATGTTTCAAAACTTTCCCTTCATTCGAGTATTGTGAGGTCAGCAGATATGTATGGAGTCCCAAGATTGTAGATCTGTACATGTAATCAATTTCAAGGAGGCCTATACCTCCTTCGAAGCTGGCAATATATAATCTTGGTATGCACTGATTTTTATAAATCATTTGGTGAGCATGAAGCATCCTTCTTGTTTTCCTATCTAATCTATCCAATGTGTTTTGGGGCCAGTCAATCACTCCAAAACTGTAAGTTAGGACAGGAAGAGCAAATTAGTTTATAGCCTGGATTTTGTTCCAAGATGTCAACTTTGTTTTCAAGATTAATTAAAGTCTTCTAAAGTACTCTTTACTAAGTTTTGTTCATGTTTTATTGTTGATCCTAGATCAGTTCCCAAATATTTATACACTCCCTCTTGCTCAAGTTCTTTTATTTCACATTATTGCCCCAAACTGATGTTTTCTTAGTGCTGCAGTTTTCTTGCTTTAAAGGTTGCTTTTGCACATTTATGAAGACCAAATGACATTCTTATATCATCTGAAAACGTTTTGACAACTTGCAGCTGTGCTTTCAGTTCCTCCTCTGATGAGCTATGCAGTTTCAAGTTATTGACAAAGAGAAGATGAGAAGTCTTTACACTTTGTTGTTTTCTAGGATCCAAATTGTAGCCATGGCCTGATCTGTTAAGTAAACAGCTTAATGGGTTAAAGGCAAGTAAGAATAGCAATGGTGACAGAGAGTCACCCTGGAGTATCCCCCTTTGAATTTTTATCCCTCAAATAATAATTAGGCCTTTATCATGGCTTAATTGCAAAATGGTCTGCCATTGTTTCATGGTCACTGTAATGTGGTCTGTTTCAAGCAGTTTAAGATAATTCTTGCTTTTATGAAAAGCAGGAAGGGTAAAATGAACTTTCTTTACATTTGGCTGGATCTGTACAGCCCAAATATCTTCACAAGTTATGAATTTATCTCAGCCTAGATAGAAGTAAGGGTATTTACATCCATTTCAGGATATACCTTTACAGATAGAACTAGTAACAAAAAACTGGTGTGGTGTAGCAGTATATGTATCAAATACAGTTATTACTAGGCTTAATTCAAAATCTTCCTTCTAACCTTTGCAAACAGTTCTTGTATTCATATTTCTTAGTTTAAGAAAGGAAATTCCAGTGCAGGATGTATGCCATGAACCTATATATGCACATAACCTGCTTTCTGACTGACTTTTCTGGTTAGATAACTGCTGTAATACAGAAATACTGTTACCAAGGGAGGTCATCATAATCTGTCTTGAACTGCACACTAATTCTTCAAATGTTAAGTCAATTTTCATTTTAGTAGAGCCGGTCATCAGACCCAGCAAAGCACACACCTGACTGGAGCATCACCTCCCATTCTTTACATAAAAAGACAATGGTATCATGGCTGATCATATTTGACTTATGCTATATAGTGAAAGTCACCAGTCAAAAAATCAACCAGATACTTCTTGTTAAGGGTCTTACTTCTGTCAGGTGAACCGACTCATTCCTTCCAGTTACCTTGCACAACTTTGGAAGAAGCCTTGGAATTCCTAATGTCAAGGTTCTTTGCAGCCCTGATTATAATTGCCCTACCCCAACACAGTAGTTATGTTAGAAACCTGGGATGCAACTCCCAGACTTGTTCTGAGTTGATTCTAAACGACAAAAAATACACTGAACCCACAGACATCGCCAATATCCTGGCAGACAGGTTCAGTGCAAACTTCTCCACCCCCCTCCCCTCCAAAAGAGCAAGTATCTATCCCGGCAGAGGGCTGCCTCCCAAACATCTCAGATGCTCAGGTGAAGGCTGCCCTCTCCAAAGCAAAAACACTGCTTCCATGGGACCATATGGCATCCCAGGTTGCGTCCTAAATGAACTCCAAGAGGAACTAATCTCTCAAATAAAACAGCTATACAATCTCAGCCTCACTACAGGATATGTGCCCACAGAATGGCGTACAGCAACAGTGGTCCCACCCCACAAAGGTGGAGACTCTACGGATCCTGGAAACTATCGCCCCATAAGCCTGGCTAGCTTAGTCTGCAAGGCTATGGAGAGGATCATCATGGAGCTCATAAACAAAGACATTGGGGACCTACAGACACTAGCTCCTACCCAGTTTGGCTTTGTCAAGGGCAGATCCTGCCTTTTGAACCTGGTTGACTTCTTTGAAACAGTCACCAAAGCCATAGATGAAGGGAAGGTAGTCCACACAGCCTATCTGGACCTTGCAAAGGCATTTGACACAATACCCCACTCGGGCATCATAGATAAGCTATCCAGCTTAAATATAAACCCCTATGTCACAAGATGGGTCGCATACTGGCTCAAAGACAGAACCCACAGAGTGAGAGTTGCTGGAGCCATGTCGGACTCTAAACTGGTCACAAGTGGCATCCCACAGGGTTCTGTCTTGGGACCACTCTTGTTTGGTATATACTTTTCCGAGGTACAGGCAAATGTGGGAGGACTATGGCTCACCAAGTTCGCAGACGACTGCAAACTGGGTGCCATAATCAACTCTCCAGCTGACACAAACATCCTTCAAAAAGGTCTCACAGAGACAGATAACTGGTGCCAGCGCCATGGTTTAAAGCTAAATGCCAAAAAATGTATAGTCATACCCTTTGGCAAAAACATTGTGCCCACAAATTACCACATAGGCGGAAACCCATTAAGTACAGAGAAAGTTATTAGGGACCTGGGGACCCAAGTTGATAGCAATCTCTCCTTTGAAAACCACATTGCCAAAGTGGTTAGAAAGACCTTCTACATAGCCCACCTCATCACGAAGGGTTTCACATCTAGATCAAGAGAGGTAATCGTGCCCCTTTATTCATCCCTCATCAGGCCCATCATAGAATACAATGCCCCTTTTGGGATGTACCTTACCTGACACCTGCAGCAATTAGAAAGACCCCAAAAGTATCTCACCGAGGATCAAGGGTCTCAAACAGATGCCATATGCTGCTCAGTTAAAAAAACTCCAGCTCTACTCAGTTGCATACTGCCTACTTCGAGGCGATCTATGCCTGACATATAAAGCTATGTCCAACCCAGAATTAATGGACATGCTCCACCTCAGTAAATCTAAATCCCTTAGAGCCACACGCTTGAGGGACTTGAACCTCAGCACAGAAATAAATAGAACTTGCTGGAGGGACAGGTTCATAACCCAGAGGCTCCCTTCGCTCTGGAATAGAATTCCAGTTCATGTGAGGCAGAGCACCTCACTGAATCTCTTCAAGAAGAATCTCGATAGGTGGATGGGGGATCGTAGGTTTGTCCCAGGGATTACTCCCGTGTCACTATTAGACAGAGGCACAGTAAACTAACCACACAACAGCCAGCAAAATATGTCCCAAAACGCTTTATTTAGCTGTCACAATCACATAGGATATAAAAATATATCCCAAGCTCCAAACCGGTTTCGGTTTCACCTTCTTCAGTGGAGCACAAATTTTCACCAATTTTTTATAGAAGGGGCAAAACTTTAAGTTCTATTTTCTCACATTATAAACATCATGGTAGTGGTGGGGCCAGATACAAACAACTAACCATGACTGGTAAAGAATTGGTTGGCACTTTCCCTTGCGGTCATTGTATGTCATGCAGTGAAGTAAACAAAACTAAATCGTTCAGCAGTGCCAATACCAGTAAGGTATATGATTTAAAGTTTTTTGGGAATTGTTCCACGAGTTGGGTCATTTATCTTGCTACCTGCCAATGCTCTGCATTTTATGTAGGAAAAACTTCTCGGTCATTGAGGATTAGGATAGGGGAACACAGAAGTAACATTAGAAACAAGAAAATCACTAATGCCCTCTATCAACATACAGTTAAACACCTCACGGCCAAATTTATGTTCACTATTATAGATCGGATTGTTGGTGACAGAAGCCACCAACAGGGATGGGAAAACATTTTGACACAAAAGGAGAAGTATTGGATTATACATTTGGGTGCATTATTTCCCCCAGGCATTAATGACCATCTTTAATTCAACTATATATTTATACTACCCTGATGGCCTATGAGTGTTTATATACTTATAAATTTTATGTATAGCACATATAATCATCACTTAGGGTCACAACATTATTTAACCTCATCATAATAATGTGGATGTAATTTGGATTTGTGTTTTCATTTTTATTTTTATTTTTATTTTTGAATGTATATATGCACCATCATAGCATTTAAGGTCTTATTAGACCATATTACTGCATTCTGATTGGATATCCTATGATTAATAGATACTATAAATAGTATCGTGTTCGTGTTGGCTCTCTCCATTTTACTAATTTTTGTGCTCCACTGAAGAAGGTGAAACCAAAACCGGTTTGGAGCTTGGGATATATTTTTATATCCTATGTGATTGTGACAGCTAAATAAAGCATTTTGGGACATATTTTGCTGGCCGTTGTGTGGTTTGATAGTTTGGTTGGCCGAGCAAAGCTTTGCGTGAGAGGTTTGGTGTTGCTTGCACAGTAAACTAAACCTTAAAAAGGGCACAGTATGCTCAAATCAAGGGGTGGCGTAAGCCATACAGAATCGGGCTAGGCTTATAATTGCCCCAGGGCAGATAGCCTAGTATGAACCTATGAACCTAAGAGTACATGAAATGGCAAATGAGGAAGTAGGCCCTCCAAAGTAGCAATGGGACTCTGCATGACGGATGAATATACAGATAAAAACTCTGTCAAATATAACAATAATAAAAATACAAGAGACCCAAATACTCACAACAAGACACACACACACACACACACACACACACACACACACACACACACACACACACACACACACACACACACACACACACACACACGTACTTTAGTTATATTAAAGTTTTTGTGTGGTAGCTGTAAGTGCTTTTGTCTGAAAAGCCTTTTATTAAGTAAGAAGAAAAAATAATTTTAATTTGAATATAAAGTACTTCTATGAGTCTTTGAGTATTCAGCTCTTGTGTTTTAGTACTATTTTGATTTATTGCTTCATGTGGAGCCAATATAGTCTTTGGTTTTTCATTTAGTTCATCTCTGGCAAGCGTGCTTAGTTATGGGAAGCTCACATATACCTATAACTACCATATCTAAAAATTCAAGTCTGACTCTGCAGTTTGTATGCATTATCTCTAAAGGGACTTAGGCAGTCAAGGTCTTGTACCAGTAAAAAAAAATGATCCCAACAACAACCTGGAACACACCAGCTTTATTGACAACAAAATGTTCCTTCGACTAAGCGCTTTCGCCAGTAATTGGCTTCATCAGAGTCAAAGAAACCTCTAACTACAACAGAATAAATAGTGAAAAAGTTTTTTACAAACACATAATTAGTTAATTAATAAGCCAATCCTCAGCCATAAAATAACATTAGGTGAACCGCCCTTAAGAAAGTGCTTAGTACAAATCATTTCATCTAAAACAAGTCAAAGAATCCATTTAACAATACATATAATACCTAGCCAAACTTAAACATATCCACTAGGTTCCAAAAACAACAAAATTGGTTGAAAAGTTTAAGTGAACATATAAAAAATACTATAAAAATTTGTTCCATGAATTAAAAACATTGTTATATAAAAAACATGTATATAAAAAGAACATAGCAGCAGGAAATGCTGGTAAACATACCCAAGCTGAAAAACCATAAGCTTTTAACTTTTGAAGTTTGAAATAATACCAAACTATGGTTTCTGACTTATTCAAAACTGTATTACGTCCCCACAGTGTACCTGTTCTGGGTACAAAGTAAATATTGTACGTAGTATAATAAGTGTGCTAAATAATGTTATTAGATCTCTGCTTTAACATGGGCATGAGGGAAATACCCTCATTAAGTCCTGGTGGTTGCGTGGCGTTTAACCTCAATTGCCACCTTACTTCTTTGCTTTCAACAAGAAGTCTGTCATTGCCACCCCTACGGTTCGGTATCACCCGGTCAATAACAAAGAAGATAAATTTTTTAAAATTGGGACAACCAACACTATGGTTGAATAAAGCATTGTGCCCATCTTTCCTTCTAATGGCCCTAAGATGTTCACCAATCCTGTCCTTTAGCTTTTGGACAGTTTTTCCCACGTAGAAAGCATGGCAACTGACACATGTGACAACATAGACCAACATCGTAGTATTGCAACTACATCTCCCTGGGCATGATAAAGCATAATCATGCCCATGTATCGCCACATATGGCCCGTCATTAATGTAATGACAAAATTTGCATGACCCACATTTGACAATCAAAGACCTATACCATCTGTTTTTCTTGTCCTCCAGGATGTTTTTAATGTTTTCCCCCTACTGAATACCACCGTGGGTTGAGCCCCCAACTTTGTCTTGGTATATTCATCGAAACAAACTTGCCACAATTTTTTAGTTGTTTCAATAAGGGGGGTATACAAAGGGTTATATTTTAAAACAAGTACATCAGAATTGTCCCTTGTGGTAGTACCCACAGTTTTAGTACCTGATGTTAAAATTGGAGAAAAAGATGTGTACCTTTTGGAAACCACTTCACGTTTTGTGTTTAAAACCAATTTTAGGGGCTAACCTCTCTCTAAAAACATCCCTACTAAAGTATACATCTCATCCAAGAAAATCTTCTCATTACTAACCAGTCTTGATAACCTCACCATTTGACCCTTAATAATGCTTTTTCTCTGATGGTGAGGGTGGCAACTGTTGAAATGAAGTAGGGAGTTAGAATATGTTTTTTTCCTGTGTATGTTACTTTGTAGCCCCTTGTCAGTGATCTTGAGATGAATGTCAAGATAATCTATTTCGGTCTGGTGCCACATGTAGGTGAATTTAAGGAAGGTGTTGTAGAAACATCCTAAGATTAAGTTGCCGGGTGTAAAGCTTCAAACTAATAAGAACATCAGCTATGTCAAGTTTAAAAACTGGGACAAATGTAGTCCCTTTACTTAACAGTTTGAAATGTGCTTCGTTAATCGTCAAACCACTAAAACTGTAAATGGTGAAACCATTATCAACAATAACTTCACCACTCATATCATCAGAATGTCTAGATGAATTCGCAAAACCAAAATTCTCTAAGTTATCCATTGTACCAAAGTCAAAACCATCAGTCCAAAACATAGGTCTGAACAGTTAAAGTCATCTAATATCTGTTGTTGGTTTGCCTCTGGTACTTTCTGTGATTGTAATAGTTCCTGCGCTGGTTGTGATCATTGTTTTGGTTCCAAGACTCGCCCTGCCTCTGATTCTTTAACCTCTCCCATCTCCTCAGAGGGGGCGGTTGTTCCAAAAAATGGTCACCATCAGAGTTGTCATTGTCCAAGAAATAACCCTCCTCATAATTGTCACTTTGTTCGTGACTAGTAACATTGTCATTCGAGTGAGTAGACCTAAAGTCTTTCGTGGGGTAAACACATTTGTTTTTATAGTCAGCTTGATCTCTTGTCAACTTCTTACATTTAATGTTAATATTATTTTTGACAAAATCGTCAACATTTTTAAGTAGTTTTTGGTAGTGGGGAGTATATTGTGGAAATAACAGATCATTCACAATGTTAGAATGTAAAGCATTAATTTCTTTTTCCAATACTGCCAGCTTGCTATGATGCTATGATTGCTTCTAATAATAATGTCTAAGAGTGCCAAACCTGTTTTGTCAAACAGCTCGACCAGTTCACCAAACACGCTGGATTCTTGATCTATACCAAACGGTAATTTTCACAATCTCAACCCTTTAGGCACTTGCTTAAGTGCCAAAGATTTACTGAGGAATGCGTTGTCCAACTGAAGTGCTCTGAATTTCTTACACACAGACTCGAAGTTGAAAAGTTGTTTTTGCAAAGTAGGACTGTCGTCTGACACACCATTGCTTTTAGAAAAACAAAACTCCGGCATTCTCAACCATTCCAGCAGGTCACATCCTCGTGGTTCAACCCGTACGTTTCCTGCATTTGTCTGGTTAGACCCGCTTGCCACAGGTGAATGCAAAGTAAACAGTTCAGCCTGTGTGCTAGTAAGAGTAGGAATAGAGCGTTCACCTGCCTCATGTCATGTGAGCAAGGCAGTAAGCCTCTGGACAGAACTGGTAAGTTCAACAATAGCTGCCTCCATACGTCAACAAAAAGCCAGGGTGTCCTGGGTTGTGCAGGATGTAATACAAAACACAGCAAAGACAAATTCCCAACAGGAACAAAAAATTTGGAAAAGTAAAAAAAAAATGATCCCAACAACAACCTGGAACACACCAGCTTTATTGACAACAAAATGTTCCTTCGACTAAGCGCTTTTGCCAGTAATTGGCTTCATCAGAGTCAAAGAAATCTCTAACTACAACAGAATAAATAGTGAAAAAGTTTTTTTTACAAACACTAGCCCCTTGTCAGTGATCTTGAGATGAATGTCAAGATAATCTATTTCGGTCTGGTGCCACATGCCAATTTTAGTGGTTTGGCTATTAACGAAGCACATTTGAAACTGTTAAGTAAAGGGACTATATTTGTCCCAGTTTTTAAACTTGTCATAGCTGATGTTCTTATTAGTTTGAAGCTTTACACCCAGCAACTTAATCTTAGGATGTTTTTTTCTGAACATGTCAACACTAATACTAACAATTGTATGGGAACCTTAAAAAGAAAAAGTATGTTTATTCCCCCAAATCACATGGAAGTTCATATTTTAGAAAGGATGTGTGAAAAAGAATTTATGAAATAAACAGAGCCATTACTGGTGTTGATTTATACCTAATGGATGCTTTATATCAAGGTGTCTTTTATGAGAACGAAGTAAACTTTTTGAGTCACCCACCCAATCACACCGGTCATTTTTGGGATTCCCAAAATCCACAAAAATGCCAACAACCCAACCTTTAGACCTATTGTGGCAGCCATGGGTTCCAAGACTGAACCTTTGGCGGCATTTGTGGATTTTGGGTCCCAATGTGTGGTCAATGGAATTGATCATATTCTGAAAGATTCATGGCACTGTTTGGAATGTTTGAGACATACCAACAGTGCCACTCAATACTCCTTCCTTACCATTGCTGTGGTGAATTTGTTTACAGTTATTCCCCATGATGAGGGATTAAATTGGTTCAGAGAATCCTTGCTCACATGTGATAGGATAGATAGGAAGAAGATTGATCAACTGGTGGAACTAATGGAATTGGTTCTTAGGAACAACTATTTAACCTTTGAAGGTGAATTGTTTCACCAGATTGCTGGTGTGGCCATGGGTGCCAAATGTGCCCCTGTCTATGCAAATTTAGTCTTGTTGCACTGGGAAAGATCCCATATTTTTTGCACTAACTTTATGCAAAATATTCTGATGTACAATAGGTTCCTTGATGATGTTCTTATTTTGTGGAAAGGCAACGAGGAGGAGGTTAAAACATTTGTAGAGTACTTAAATCATACAACTACCTTCCTTAAATTCACCTACATGTGGCACCAGACCGAAATAGATTATCTTGACATTCATCTCAAGATCACTGACAAGGGGCTACAAAGTAACATACACAGGAAAAAAACATATTCTAACTCCCTACTTCATTTCAACAGTTGCCACCCTCACCATCAGAGAAAAAGCATTATTAAGGGTCAAATGGTGAGGTTATCAAGACTGGTTAGTAATGAGAAGATTTTCTTGGATGAGATGTATACTTTAGTAGGGATGTTTTTAGAGAGAGGTTATCCCCTAAAATTGGTTTTAAACACAAAACGTGAAGTGGTTTCCAAAAGGTACACATCTTTTTCTCCAATTTTAACATCAGGTACTAAAACTGTGGGTACTACCACAAGGGACAATTCTGATGTACTTGTTTTAAAATATAACCCTTTGTATACCCCCCTTATTGAAACAACTAAAAAATTGTAGCAAGTTTGTTTCAATGAATATACCAAGACAAAGTTGGGGGCTCAACCCACGGTGGTATTCAGTAGGGGGAAAAACATTAAAAACATCCTGGAGGACAAGAAAAATAGATGGTATAGGTCTTTGATGGTCAAATGTGGGTCATGCAAATTTTGTCGCTACATTAATGACGGGCCATATGTGGCGATACATGGGCATGATTATGCTTTATCATGCCCAGGGAGATGTAGTTGCAATACTACGATGTTGGTCTATATTGTCACATGTGTCAGTTGCCATGCTTTCTATGTGGGAAAAACTGTCCAAAAGCTAAAGGACAGGATTGGTGAACATCTTAGGGCCACTAGAAGGAAAGATGGGCACAATGCTTTATTCAACCATAGTGTTGGTTGTCCCAGTTTTAAAAAATGTATCTTCTTTGTTATTGACCGGGTGATACTGAACTGTAGGGGTGGCGATGACAGACTTCTTGTTGAAAGCAAAGAAGTAAGGTGGCAATTGAGGTTAAACGCCACATGACCACCAGGACTTAATGAGGTTATTTCCCTCATGCCCATGTTAAAGCAGAGATCTAATAACATTATTTAGCACACTTATTATACTGTGTACAATGTTTACTTTGTACCCGGAACAGGTATACTGTGGGGACGTAATAGAGTTTTGAATAAGTCTGAAACCATAGTTTGGTATTGTTTCAAACTTCAAAAGTTAAAAGCTAATGGTTTTTCAGCTTGGGTATGTTTACCAGCATTGCCTGCTGCTATGTTCTTTTTATATACATGTTTTTTATATAACAATGTTTTTAATTCATGGAACAAATTTTTATAGTATTTTTTTATATATTCACTTAAACTTTTAAACCAGTTTTGTTGTTTTTGGAATCTAGTGGATATGTTTAAGTTTGGCTAGGTATTATATGTATTGTTAAATGGATTCTTTGACTTGTTTTAGATGAAATGATTTGTACTAAGCACTTTCTTAAGGGCGGTTCACCTAATGTTATTTTATGGCTGAGGATTGGCTTATTAATTAACTAATTAAGTGTTTGTAAAAAACTTTTTCACTATTTATTCTGTTGTAGTTAGAGGTTTCTTTGACTCTGATGAAGCCATTTACTGGCGAAAGCGCCTAGTCGAAGGAACATTTTGTTGTCAATAAAGCTGATGTGTTCCAGGTTGTTGTTGGGATCAATTTTTTTTTTACTTTTCCAAGTTTTTTGTTCCTGTTGGGAATTTGTCTTTGCAAGGTCTTGTACCAGTTGTATCCTGCACAACCCCAAAGATGAAATCATGATGATAGACATCTAATTCCTCCATTGTCTGAGGTGAGCAAGGCAAGTGCCATCATTGACTGGTACTCTAGTTCCTGTCAACACCCCCCCTCTACTAGATTTCCTCACTCTTAAGGTCCAAGACAGCATGGTTTCATATTAGGAAGGCAGTGCCAGACACACACACACAATTGTTTTGACTGAATAATCCAAGTCTATACATGTGACCTGCTTTTTTCAGCAATTAATTTATTCATCTGTAAGGCAAATAAGTAAAGCAAAGAACCTATTTATCATTTGTTCTATGTCAAATGTATCAAATAACTTTTAACAGTATTTACAAGGTAATACGGGTTGTGGGGGAGCAGACTATTTCTGCTACAAAAAGGGTGGGATGTGATTTAGGCATTACTAAGTAAATTGTGATTGTTTTGCTTTTTTGTTTTTTCACTGCACTCCTGGGAATGTTTTGTGATTCTGAATATTGCTTAGATGATAACTCAGAGAGTTATGTCTAGTTATCTAAGCATTTAAAATGTGGTGCTCCCTGTCGTAAGCCTAAACCTTGTTTAAAGGGAGATGGCTATACCTGCTAGACACCTAGGAGAGCATGAGTGTTGCTATGAAAGTGTTTCTGCATCAGGGAAGGGCGTTGGTCATTAAAGAGTAATTTGCATATAGGGGAGCAAAGTGGTTTTGTGTGTGACGGGAAGTCATTTAGTTTTGTTTACAAAGGTACAGAGAAATGAACAGATACATTTACTTTTGGGAATTAAGTAGCTGTTTCATGTTCTTAGGTTAAGACTGTCAGGACGTCTTTGAGGGATGCAAAACACCCTATTTGGTGGGGTAGGCAAAGCCTGACAGGTAAAGAGCCTGGTGCATTTATAGGTGACTGCAACAATCTGATTTATTAAAGCAGCGAGATGGGCCATGTGAGTGGAATAGCAAATTATCAGGTCTAACCAGATGCTGACATATTTGTTCTGAGAAACTTATTTAAGATGGATTACAATCATGCCTTCTGCTTTTAGGACGGGGGGGGGGGGCTTATTAAAGCACTGAGGAGAACTAAACAGGAAGGTTTTGATTTTGTCAAACTTTATTTTGTTTTTTCTGAATGTCTTTATAATGTTGATTAGAATCATTTTGAAAAAGAGTTATACTTTGCAAGTTATACTTTACCTTTTCTGGGAGCATTTTGTTATGATTAAATCATACTCATAAAGGATAACAGTATGTTTATGTGAAAAGCAAATGCATGGAAAAGTAATTATAAAACAAGCATTATTGTTCACAAGATGACAGATGACATTGCCTAGAAATGTTGGATATTTGTACAACAATAAGTATGCTTCTTAAGAAGGGCCTAGTACTATGGAGAGTTGTGGAAGTCACTGTATCATGCTGTTTAGCTCTCTTTTAAGTCTATAAATATAGCCATAGTAAACAACGCATCCATTTCTTAGAATGTGTTCTGTAAACATCCAGAGTGCAGTTTGAATTCTGAAACCTGGACAAAAAAAATGCAGATTATGGATTACTTGTGAATGTAATATGTAAATTAAATAAAAATAACTTTTACTGCGATTGTAATACATACCCGAAGGTTTGAAATATGTCTTAGTGGTTCAGTAACTGACTTTGAAAAAAGGAAGAATAAGTGCATATTTTCATACATCATAGATCAATAAAATAATTAATATGTAAATACATTAATATATCAATATTAATACCTGGGAGAAGACCACCATATATATTCTTGACTGACTGGTCCATCTGGGATCATAACTCAAATCTAAATAAATGGATAAAATATTAATTAACACTGAAACAGTGGTCTGAATTAAGTAATAGCTGATATTCTACTTAATGGAACGCTGTATCTTGAACAACATAACCATTTGCATGTATTTTTAAACCCCTGACATTCATACACACACACACACACACACACACACACACACACACACATGCACACACAAACATATACACATGAAACTTTGATATCCATGTTTAATTAGTCTGCTGTAAGTGCATGTCGCTCTTAATAACAAGAGCTTTCACTATATTGATGTAAAATGTGTCTAGTTCAATACTGACAGTAAATATTGCATAAACGATATGCATACATGTTGTTACTGTGTAACAGTTGTCTGTTGTGTAAACATGTTGCATTGCAATAAAATGATGTTCTGTGCTCTACATGACTATTTGTTGTTTATCTGCAACTAAAAGGTACTGACCAGTACAGCTAATCTGGTTAGCAAAGTAACTAACCACCCAGCTAAGTAGAATGATTGTTTAAGTAGTGGTCATCTTCAAAAATGCAAGTGAAGTCGGTCACTGCCCGACTTAGGCAGGTTGTTTCAGATTTTCTGATGGTAGAGGAAGGTAATTATATTAAAGCCGAAAGTGAAAGCATGTGAATGGGAAGAAGTGGATGCTGAGGCCAAAGAATGTAATAGCTGGAGGACAGTTCAGTTGTGTTACAGTGCTAGACGGATCAGTGTGTTTTAAGAAAAAGAATGAGGAAGAGGCTTGGTTTCTGCCTAGAATTTCTTGGGGTTGTTTTTGCAGTCTACAGTTTTTGTTATGTATGAGGAAAGTATCAGAGTAGTCAGGGTTGTACTTTTGGAACCTAATTCCTTTAATTGTAAAGTGGAGTATTTTTGTGTTTCATATTGTTTACAAAATATTTTTCAGAATGAGATGTACGTGCTCACATCTGAACAACACAAAGGACAGTGCTATTTTAAAGGAGAATGGGTGAAATGTATTGGGAAATGTTTTCCATTAAATGGCTTACTGGTAATTTTCCAGTCTAAAGTAGAATGATTGCAGATAGTAGAGTTTGTGCAAGTAGATGTGTTTATTGTTTATGTCAGCTTATATTTTAGTAGGGTCTGTGACACAAGAGAAATACTGCCAGTCCAGCGATCTAGAATTTTGTAAATAATTATACGTCACTTGAAAATATTAATATGATTTATATAGAATTGTGATGCTGCCAGCTCATCTAGCTGGAATTTTGTAAATAATCATGTCATTTGTAAATATTAATATCATTCCTATGCTTGTCTTACAAATGTAAGAGGATTATATGTTGTGTGTATATTAAACTACTGGTGCAGAAGTGTGTATTGAACTGTATGTTACATACTGAGCTTCAAGAATGTAACCACAGTGTACCCTACTGGAAAATAACAGAAATGTGTATAAACTATATACCTGTGCAAATGTATGTTTTAATAGAAGAAGCTGGAACATACAGAGTTAGCTTACAAAACTTTAAGAAAATAAGTTGAAATTAAGTGCTTTATGATGTGCTATAAAATGTTAGTTTCAATGCAGCAAGCAGACATAATGTCTAGAGATAGAGGTTTTCCTATTGTCTTGAAACAGAAATAATTACTAGGTTTCAAATGTAAAGGGGTTTTATTGCTCTGTTACTTCCTAGCAGCTGCACATCTGAGAGATAAATGTTTCTGACACAGAGATATTGGTTTCTGTTAGCCTGGAAACTGAAGGCAGGTGACAAAGAGTGATGTCATCCAGCTGACCCAGCAGTAATGTTTTGATATTAATTTGGGAACTCTGTCAGAGACTGTGCATTTTGTATCTTGTCTTGGAACAAGAAACACCCCACTCATCACCATTTCTGCCTGTGTCTTGCTAATAGTAAGTAACTAGGGAAAAGTGATTTCTCTTGGATATAGATAGGAATATGGTAAAGATTGGTTTAGATGTTTTCTGTATTTATTTGAGACTGACCTGCAATGTTTTAAAATATTTCCTGTGATTCTGGACTCTGTAGTCACTGTGCTGAATTATTGATTATTGTCTTGTTCTTTTATTATTTATTATTAAATATATTGAAACCTTTTAATGGTAGCTGGTATGTTTAGAGATATTTAAGCTCTTAGAGTACTTGCATATGTATTTGGTGACACTGTATAGGCCACTCCAATAGCCTTAGACTTGGTCACACTTACCATTTGGATAATAGTAACATTACACAGTAGGATTGGTCACCCTTTGGAAGGGGCCTTATAATAGCTGATAAGGGGTTCTGGTGGCAGTGATAACTACCTTATGGTTTGGGCAGAAGGGGGCATAGCTAGTAAACCTGTGCCAGCCTTTCCCAGGTGTGTGTTTGTGTATGAATCAAATCTCAGTGTGTGTGTGTGTGTGTGTGTGTGTGTGTGTGTGTGTGTGTGTGTGTGTGTGTTTGAGAGCTACTTGGGCAGGGATACACTGGTTGGACAGAGAGAGTATTGGGAGGACTTGGCTTGGAACCCTGGCTAAGGCTCAACTCTATAGTTGTGCCAGTGGGGAGTTTTATTCGGGATCTGGAGAGAAAGGGAGAAACCATCCCCAGACTGACTGTGATCTCTGTGTGCTGTTAAGGGAAATTGTACTTTACTGTGTGTGTACTTGTCATCCTCCCAATGTGTACGTCCCTCACTTGTGCTAGTGTTGAAGATTGAGGCTCCTTGATTATTGGGCCAGTGCAGGGGCATCACAGGGTCTACTTCAAATACCCAAAAGCCAAAAATGCCAAATATGACATGGATGAGACAAAAATAATGAAAGTTAAAATGCTGAACTGAGTAAGTATTCCCAGGGTAAGTAAACACTTGCCCAACACAACAGGACAACACACCGCACTAGCTGAAACCCACCTAGGTGGGGGGGGGGGGGGCTATGCCCCCACCCCCTAAAAATTATTCCAACTCTGAGATTGCACTACAGTGGGGAAGTGTGCATAATTCCCCACATTGGGCAAGTGTTTACTTGCCCTGGGAATACTTACACAGTTCAGCATTTTAACTTTCATTATCTTCTTCTCATCTATGTCATCTTCAGCATTTTTGGCTTTCAGGTATTTAAATTAGACCCATTTTAGTAATCCATTTTGAAAGTTATTGAAAAATGTTGTTTAAATGGCCTGGGAGACTTTTTTTTTTGTTTTTTTTTTTGGATGGATTGGGGGATCTATGCTGCTGCTATGAACTTGAAGTGGCCTCCAATTATTCCGTTCAGGAAAAAAATACTGTCAGTGTTCTGACTGTTGAGTGTTTACTTCTCAAGTACAATTCATTGAATTATCCATTTGTGGAAGGACCAGTTTTATTGTATGGACCGTTGGGTGACTGTAGTGGGGTCAGCTTGCTAAATTCTCCATTTTCTTTTTATTACATCTTACAGTCATAAAATAGGAAAAGCAGTGGGTTTTGCTTTATTCTCTTTCCCTTTCTCCACATTGCCTAGAAATGTATCATAGTTGAGAAGGGCAGAGCTGTATGTCTTCTGATAAGATGGTAAGCATTAAGGAGATAGGCAAGATTAGGATTTAAGCAAGTGTGAAAAGCTTTTACAAAGTCAGGTTTTTGGATATTAATCTCAGGTTTGTGGATGTTAATCTACACCTCAGAATGAATGGTTTTGTTGCAGACACTGCTTGTTAACATTAACAAGGAGGAGGACAGGGTAAATATATCAGGTAGGGGTAACTGATAGGCCAGAGAATATGGTGAAGCATAAGGGTGATGATGATGATCTGACACAGTATTTCATATAAAGTTAATGAATAAATCAGACAGTTTAGAGCAGGTCTCATGATGGTAGTATAGGTAAAGCACTAGCTAGACAAAAGGACCCAGAATACCTTAGTGTATAAGAGTCTGCTGCACTGAAAGAATGTTTATTTGTGAGGTACCTCAGGGCTCACTGCCAAGATAGTGCACTGCTAAATGGAGGTTTTATTTTATTTTTTGTACCTCCGCCAAGACCCACCACTAATGGCACTTATTTATCCCATTCATCTTGGGGATATAGGAGCTGGGTATTCCCAACATGGGTAAGACCCCTACATTCCATTTGTTCCTACATGGGAATCCCTATCAGCCCTACCATTCCCTGGCAAAAGTCAGGTGGTAGGAAAGGGCCAGCTTGCTAGTCCTGGTTTACTAATGAGGTACCTCATGGCTAACTGTTGAGGCAGAATATTGCCAAATGAGGTTTTATTTTTTTTTTATATCTCCCCCAAGACCCTCCAGTAATGGTAGTCCATTGTCCCATTCACTTTGAGGATATAGGAGCTGGGCATTCCCAGGATAGGCAAGTCCCCTACAACCCATTTATTCCTGCACAGGAATCCCTATCAGCCCTTTCATTTCCAGGCAAATGTCAGGTGGAAGGAGAGGGGTCAGCTTGCTACTCCTGGTTGGTGACCCACCCTCTGTCCATTTGGTTGCTATTCCAAGCCTGCTTTTGTTGTCTTCTGAATAGAGGTGTGCCTCTGGACATTGAATTCTTCTCAGTTCCATTACTTCTAAACCCCATGAATGTTTTAGCCCAGCCTCCGCTAGGTAACATCTAGTGCTCCCTCTAAATGTCACCTTGTGGCTAGCCAGACTGACTCCCTCCCTCAGAATAGACAAGTAGTGGGTATTTAGTGCCATCTTTCCCTAGCCAGCTCCTATAGGTACCCAAACTTGGATAACTCACAGCATAGTCAGGGCTTTATCCCTCTGGCCATGGAGCTGGCTGCCAACTGAGGTTTTATATTGCTAGAACTAAGACTATACATAAGGATAGTCAACCTTCTATTTCTTTTTCCAACAAATATTAGGAAAGAAAATCTCAAAAATTATACCTGCTAGGTGTCTTTCTGAATACATGCAATTGTTATTTAAAGCACAGTAGAAGAAAGGCCTCACAATCTTCTTCCATTTCCTACATACTTAGCAAACTGTGGGGATGTTGTTAGCTGTTCATGAGGATGTTGTAGGAGATGGATGCATCCAGACAGCACTGGATGGATGGGAGCCTCTTCATACAGTTCCTAAGTCCTGCTGTACTAGTGTCTTAACTCACTCATTCTAATGGAGCTCAGGAAGTTTGCACTGTAACTTCCAATGGGCAGAGCCTAAGCCTTTTGACAAAATTAAATAATGTCCTCACATTTCAAACAAATGTTCATATCTCTGGAACTGTTAATGTTATGAAAAAAGTATAAATGGAAAACTATTTTTATAGTGGTAGTATTCTTTAGGTTCTAGGTCTTAAACCGAATTTTATAAGTCACAGTAAACACAGTTACTATTACAGTTGTAATATTTTGTAAACAACTTATAGCAGCTCACCAATCACTAAAGTTACACACATACTGTCAGCAGCATTTTATTCATCTAGCCGAGAGTTTTCATACGAGGCTAATGAGTTCTGTTTCTGTTACTTGGTTGTTGAGATATTTAGAAAAATGTAAAAATGTTATCTATATAAATGAATATCATAAACAACAGTTAATATCTATTTACCTGTACTAATCAGAGGTCAAATATTAATGCAGTAGGGTTTGCCATTGCTTAAGCTTTAAGATGAAATATTTTAAAGCCTTGCACATAGCATGATTTTGGAATCATTCATGCAAATATGAACAAACAATATTTGACGCCTAGAGGTGTCAGTAGGAGTTAAGTGCAGATGCACCTGGAGGTGTCACTGAGATGTAATGAGTTAAATAACAGTAGCCTTTTACAAGAAAGCAGCCCTTGGTGATATTTGTGCAGCAGCTACCTAGATATATTTTGCTGGTTTTACAAGTCACTATAGGCTGGTTGTCATACTCTTAAGTCTAGATTTTCCTTTGGAGATTCCATTATCAAAGATAAGTTCTCAAAAGGGATACCATCCCAGAGGAATAGTTTTGGATTCTGTCCTGACTGATACTGAAAATGGACCATACTTAACATAGCAATAGATCTGGAGAAGAAAGACCGTCTTCAATAAACTACATCTTACCCTTTGATTAAGAAAGTTTTGTGTGTCTTTTATTTTTTTGGCTTCATACAGCTAACTTCATGTCTGGAAAAGCTGGACAGGGTAGGGAACAGTTCTTGGCAGGATGTTTATTTGTTGAGTGGTCCTAATACCTGCAACTTTAGTTCTTACTACTAATGAAGATGGACTTCTTGTTTCAGATAGATTATTATGATGAGTACATAACTTTCATTTACCCCCACCTTGGGAAAAAATAATACATTACTGCAAGGGTAAAGCTCCCCCCCATCACAAACTCACACACACACACACACACACACACACACACACACACACACACACACACACACACACACACACACACACACACACACACACACACACCACAAACATAAATATCATTGATTATTGAAAAGTCTTTATCTTTTTTCAGGCCTGCAGTTCTGATTGTCAGACTTCTCTGAGTCTTGATGACTTTTTTCATATTTGCTTAGGAATGTTTTTACTGAGTTCATGGTTTGATCTTTCAAATGTAGTTGTCCCTTCTTTGCCAGGGAGGGAACTCAGGTTAGGGGACTTCCAACTCTGTTGGTGACAAAAGTATTCAGTGTGGTAGTTCCAAAGCTTTTGAATAATCTCCACTCAGGCGTTAGGAATTCCCCCTCTTATTCTGTTATAAAACAAAACCTAAATCCTTGCACATCACTTCTGTAGTTGCTTTGGAATGATAAGATAGCTTACACTATCCATGCTTTTTCCATTTACTGGCTTGTAATGTTATTTAGCATGTAACTGATAAAGATAGAGTTCTGGAACTCTCTACTCCTTACTTGTCACAAAGTTTTCTTCTAATACTAGTTGGCTTCATCGTACACAGGGATGAAGCCCTGATTGTGGTCTAGATAATCCAGAATTGCCTAATAACCCAGACACTGGAAGAACCAGTGGAGATAGTGGGAGTGATATCTTCACCTACCTTCACATCCTAAGGAGGAAGGAAGGCAGGCAACCTCCATGCTGTACTGACACCCAACAAAGGCTGAGATTCACAATTTTTCCAGCAGTATTTGGGTCCTAATAGGCATATGCAAGCCAAGCAACACTCCATGAATACATGAGTCATAGTAAGCATTTCTGGGAGGCCAGTATTGTAGCCATGTCTGGCAGCTGGAGTCTGGGAGTAGGGTTGGGGCTAAACAGAAAACACTGATAGCTACCTGGATAATGGCCACCTTTATCCAGTTTTCTTAAGCAAACTCCTACTTTTCCTTCCCCGTTCTCTTTCTCATCACAAAAACCTCCTTTTTTATTAAATCTTCTGACAATACAACTATCCAACCTGACACCCACACAAAACTCCTAAGGATCATTATCGATGACGAACTAAAGTTCAACCTACACATACTCCAATGTATAAAAAAAAAACAGAAACTAGGTCTGCTATATCGGAACAAAAAATTCCTAACCCTTGAATCCAGACTTACCCTGGGCCAGGCACTCATCCTCCCCACCCTCTTATACGCATCCCAGTTTTTACCAATATCCAGGCCTCCACTCTAAACAAACTGCAACAGACTTACCATAAAATAGCCAGATTCATTACTAACTCCCCATACAACTCACACCACTGCATTTCTTTAAACTGTCTTCAATGGCTTGAACTTCCCCAATTTCTGCTATCTTATCAATTTCATATGCTACATTATATTCTTTATAAACTCTCCTTCTGTCCATCTCTATGTTCCTTAGTCTCCATCTACATCCCATCCCGGACCCTCCGTACTTCTAACCAACAATTACTTGATATCTACCACCCAAAAAGGTCAGTAGGCAAACTACTCTACAAACACTCCCTTGCCCATGCTTGGAACAAACTTCCCCTTGACTTACGTTCAATCTCCCACACCTCACACTTTAAAATGAACTAAAAGCTTATTTTCTCAATTCCAGAACCTGCCCTTGCCATGACCCCACCTAGTCTTCCTTCCCTTTATGTACCCTCAAAAGGACCATACTTAGTACCTCATTACACCTCTCTCTCCAATGTGTCTACTATGCATTTGCATAATTTTATACAAGCAAAAAAGTTTTATTGTTGACCTATTGAACTATATCAATGTAAAACTATGTTACTTAGCTTCTTTTTAATGCAACTTTAACTTTATGCATGTAATCCAACATATGTGAATCTTTTTGTTATAACTGCTATTATATCTATATTGTTTAAAATTGTACTTGTTTAAAAATGTACTACTGGAGCTTTTCTCTTTGGGTCTCCACTGGAAAAGGGCCACAAGCCCAGTTGGACAAACCCGGTTAACAAATGTCAATAAATAAAATAATAAATAAAAAGTAGGGTCATAGGAGGGCTGACGGCTGGCAGGTAGTAAGAATCAAAATAACGAATATTTTTCTGCTAATATTGTGACTTTAACATCATGCATTAGACATCTATTGCTGCCCTTCTTTCCTTGATGTATCTATTACTAGCTGTTGTTAAAGCCCTAATTACATGCTAAAAAGATGGAGGCAAAAAATACTGACTCATCTCTTAATGAATAGTAATTATATATCTATAAGTCTGTTTCCTAGATGTGGTTATGGGATTAGTCTCACTAATAAGTATGTATAGAAAAGGTGCATTTGGGTAGGTATAGGTCGGCTTGTGCATAAATACTGTGTGTGTGTGTGTGTGTGTGTGTGTGTGTGTGTGTGTGTGTGTGTGTGTGTGTGTGTGTGTGTGTGTAGTATTCTAGAGATACCATAATTATCATACTCTTTTAATACTTACCTGCAATATTAATACCTAGCTTTGTTAGCATATGCCATCATAATGTAATTGGCACTGATGGTTCAGAGGTTCTAGCCATAATATCTCTGCTAATGACCTGGATTCAATTAATAAGATCAGGGTCAAAAATGCCAGCTGGGAAGATGAAGAAATTAGTGGTTGATGCTAGCTGACCTATCTTGGGGATGAAGAAGAAAGTGTTGCTTCGTGGTAGAAACTGGGGGACAGACTAACCAGTATGGGACAACGTACCTCATACAGTACTGGTATGTGTGGGCAAAGGCACACAAGGAGCATAAAAAGCAGTGCTGTACATACTGCACATCATGGTAGTAACACACATACAGTACTGGTATGTGTGGGCAAAGGCACACAAGGAGCATAAAAAGCAGTGCTGTACATACTGCACATCATGGTAGTAACACACATACAGTACTGGTATGTGTGGGCAAAGGCACACAAGGAGCATAAAAAGCAGTGCTGTACATACTGCACATCATGGTAGTAACACACATACAGTACTGGTATGTGTGGGCAAAGGCACACAAGGAGCATAAAAAGCAGTGCTGTATATACTGCACATCATGGTAGCAACACACATACAGTACTGGTATGTGTGGGCAAAGGCGCACAAGGAGCATAAAAAGCAGTGCTGTACATACTGCACATCATGGTAGTAACACACAGGCCGAGGCAGAACAGGTAGGTGCATTTCTAATATCTTGGTTCCATGCACCTGTGAAAACTTAATTTTCCCGTAGGAAATCAAAGGGAGCAACCTAGTGCTAGCAGGTGTGTTCAGGACCCAAAAACATTTAAAAAAGTAGTTCAGTCTGAAATCTCTGTACTGAACTACTAGTGTGCTGTACATTGATCTGTATCTTTACTTGGTGGTGTTATTTTGTGTTTTCTCTGTAAAGTTGCTGTAACATGGAATATCTGTATGGAACCACCAATGTGCTATGCATAGTTCTATATCTTAACTCGGTGTTGTCATTTTGTGTTTCCTGTCATGTGAAATGGCTGTATGGAACTACCAATGTGTTGTGCAACAGTCTATGTCGATAATTGTTGTCGTGTTGTTTTTTCCCTGTAAAAACTGCCTTAATGCATAATGTCTGTGCTTATCTACCAATGTGCTGTATCTGTACTCGGTATTGTTGTGTTGTGTTTCCCTGTAAAAGTGTCTGTGGCTGAAGAGGACCATGTTAACAAGAAACAGAAATAAATGTGTTAGAATCTCCTTGTGTTCTGACTGGAGTGCTTCTCAAAAAATCTGGAAATATATCACTGATAAGTATATTTCTTGGCACTTTTCAGAGTTCTGCATTGTCTTAATTTTTGCTTGACTAAATTATTTTATATATTTGCTGACATTGTTTGCTGTTTTCTCATCTGTTCTGAAACTGGTCCCCCCCCCCCCGCATTCCTGTGGTTGTGTTAAAGTTTATAAAACTGGTCTAACTGATCGTTTTTAAGTGTTTTTCAACTGTTGAACTGTTGAGGGCTACAAACTCGTGTGATAGTCATTTTTCTGCTTTAAAAGTGTTTGTTTTACTGTATCTGTTTTAATTATTGAAAAAAAAAAATCTTATCTCTCTACTCGTTTCCCACCTTTCTATAACCAGTAGAGTCCGGTTTTCAGATTTTGCTAAATACTGCGTTGTTTTGTAGTTTCTGTGTTGCCCAGACCTTACTAAGATAGAAGGAAGCTTGTCTGTTCATCACTGAGAGTGGTGAGCTTTGAGCAGCCTATCTGTCGCTGGATGAATGGTTTCAGCTCAGAATTTGTAGTTTTATTGGCCATTTTGGGCTATTTCTATCCCTTTCATCTTTCTGTTTAAAACCCGTGTTTGCGCAGCGTCCTGCAGAGTTCTACAGCAGCAGAGAGAGAAAAGGGAGACTTTGAGTGGATAAAGTATTCTGTTTTGCTTCTTATTGCTTATTTTCACTAGCTGCACTTTTCAGGGCATTTTTTATTAACTTTGCAATTTATTTAAACCGTTGTTTTTTTAAATTCCGATACTGCTCGCACTTTTACTGATCGTTTTTAAGTGTTTTTCAACTGTTGAACTGTTGAGGGCTGCACACAAGTGTGATAGCCATTTTTCTGCTTTAAAAGTGTTTGTTCTACTGTATCTGTTTTAATTTTTGAAAAAAAAAAACCCAAAAAAATCCTATCTCTCTACTCATATCCTGCCTTTTTATAACCAGTAGAGTCTGGTTTTCAGATGTTGCTGAATTCTGGGCTGTCTTGTAGTTTCTGTGTTGCCCTGACCATAGTAAGATAGAAGGAAGCTTCTCTGTTCATCAGTGAGAGTGGTGAGCTTTGAGCAGCCTATCTGTCGCTGGAGGAGTGGTTTCAGCTCAGAATCTGTAGTTTTACTGGCCATTTTGGGTTATTTCTATCCCTTTCATCTTTCTGTTTAAAAACCTATGTTTGCGTTTTTTTGCGCATCGTGCAGCGCCATTTAACTAGGATTAAACTATTCCCAGTGCCAGAAAATCTGCTCTTCTAATTTTCCCTTAGAACTAGCCAGTTTTCTAGTTTTAGCACTCAAAACTGTTTCCTTGTGCTCAGCACTTGTTCAAAACTTGTTGCAAGCACTAAATAATCTACAAATTACTGCATCACTCAACTTTCCTCACCTGTTAGAAGGAAACAGTTTTTAGCACTTAAACTAATAAGCACCTATCCAGGCATGTCTAAGGGTCAGCTCCAGGTATTTTCCGCTGTCCACCTGATGAATTTGGACATCTTGGGGCAATGTAGCAATTGCCTCATGTACACTGACAACCCTCTCCTCCTACCACCCAACACTACAGCCTGTGAGAGATGCACTTATATAGCCAAACTGGAAGCCAAGCTCTCTCCAGCCAAGACTGTACTAGACAGTCAAGAGGAGAAGGTAAACACCTGCACCACACCACACTCAACACATAATCTATCAAGACCTACACCACCTAAACCCACACATAGTAACACAAAACACACACCTACATTCGTGGAGGCTCTCAATACAAATTTGCCCAAACAACAGAGACCTCCAAAGCTGAAACGCAAGCAGCCACCACCCCCTAACACTACCCAAATGACACAGAGCCCACAAAATCAGTGTGCCACTCAACCTCAGCCCATAAGGCAAAACAACGTACCCAACACACTAGTCATAGGTGACTCTATAGTCAGGTACACTGATGTCCCACTCACCAGGCTAAACAGCTGCCTGTCGGGTGCTAGGATCTACCACATAATGCAAGCACTCAGGTCACTCCACAACAAGTACAAATATGACTCTGTCATTGTCCATGTTGGTGTGAATGACCTGAGACATACCTCCCTGGACTACATGAAAAGAGACATGGAGGAGCTCTCATATCATGTAGCCCAGGCAGGTATGACCCTATCCCAGAGTAGCATCCTGCCATCGCCCAGAATGATACCACAATAGAAGGACAAAATGATTGACTTCAACAATTGGCTAAGCTTCTGGTGTCATTCTAAGGGGACCCAGTGTCTGTTTGCCTGGGACGACATGATCAACAGACCACAATGTTTTGCCAGAGATGGCCTGCACCTGTCGCCGCTGGGATTCCAGATACTGGCTAAAGTTCTTGCCACCCCTAGAGTGCCTTTTTTAGGCAAGGTTCAAGCAAAAAACTCACCACCATAGCAGGTATAAGCAAGCAAAATCTGAGGGTAATACTACTCAATGCTAGAAGTCTAAACCAAAAAATGCAGTCACTCGAGGCACTCCTTAAAATGGAGAGCATCAACATCTGTGCCGTGATGGAGACCTGGTTCAGGGCTCCAGAGAGCACCCCTGCATTGCCAGGCTATAACTCATACCACACCTTTTGGCCACCTAACCTGGACCAAAACACTAAAGGAGGAGGCATGCCCATGTTCATTAAGGATATACACACCTCCAGGCTAGTTGCTCAACATAATGCATCCAAAATTATCCAAGTGCAACTAACACTGAGCAAGACTGCAATCCTTGTTGCTACATACATATCCCCACCATAAACCCAGGACCTCCCACTCCACATTTATTGATATACTGGGTAATATTAAGGTACAGCTTAATATCCTAATAATGGGTAAATAAAGGAGGAGGTATGCCCATGTTCATTAAGGATATCCACACCTCCAGGCTTGTTGCTCAACATAATGCATCCAAAATTATCCAAGTGCAACTAACACTGAGCAAGACTGCAATCCAGGTTGTAGCTTGTTACAGATCCCCCACCATGTCCCAGGATGCTCACTCCACATTTATTGATATACTGGGTAATATTAAGGTACAGCTTAATACCCTAATAATGGCCGATTTAAACTACCCACCATCAACTGGGAAAACTACTCATGTACTAACTCATTTGCTCAATGCTTTCTGGAATTAATTAATTCCAATGCCCTGGATCAGCTTGTCCATACCCTCACCAGGGACAGCAATATCCTGGACCTGGTCATTACCAATATGGGCAACCGATGTTCCACGCCAGAGGTCAACTCCTCACTGGTCAGATCTGACCACAAGCTAATCACCCTAGACATCAATATCCCACCCCACCCCCCATTAAGGAAACCACCATAAAAAACTTCTCCAAAGCCAACATCATGCTTCTTAAGACAGAAGTGACAAGCTTCCTGACACCCATACAGATGAAAAATAGAGGTATGACTGTTGAATCCTATACAAATGCACTGTATAAGCACATACACGAGTGTATGGATTGTGCCATCCCCAACAGAACCAAGATGCTATCCTCCAAAAAAAGAAAGCCAATCTGGTGATCCCCTGCCATAAACGGACTCTACAAAGAAGAAAGAAGCTGTTGCAAAAAAGAGTAAAATCCCCTGATTGCAGGAACTCCCTGGTCAACCTCAGTAAGAAGCTGAGATCCCTCATAAACTCCTCCAAAGCTAGATACAAAAATAAAATCGCCACTAATTCTGAAGACAGCCACAAATAATTCTACAGCTATATCAAGAATCTCAATGGCGACACTCAGATCTGCTCTGAACTACAGCACAATGGCACTAGATATACAGAACCAACTGATATTGCCATCATCCTGGCAGATAGGTTCAGTGCAAACTTCACACCCCCTCACCCCCCAAAGGGCCCATCAACTATACCAGAAGAATGCAAAGCCCCTGTAATCATGGCTGCACAAGTAAAGACCGCACTCTGCAAAGCCAAGAACACAGCATCCATGGGACCTGACAACATCCCAGGCTGCATTCTGCATGAACTACAGAATGAACTGGCACCCCACCTAAGTACCATGCTCAATCATAGCCTCACTTCAGGCTTTGTGCCTACTGAATGGCACACAGCAACAGTTATCACACTCCACAAAGGGGGCGCCACCATAGAGCCTGGGAACTACTGCCCCATTAGCCTGACGAGCCTGGTCTGCAAGGCCATGGAATGTATTATCTTGGAGCTTATAAACAAGGACATAGGTAACCTCCAAACTCTGGACCCCACTCAATTTGGGTTTGTAAAATGTAGGTCATGTCTCCTAAACCTGATTGACTTCTTTGAAGCAGTCACCAGAGCCGTGGACGAGGGTAAGGTGGTGCACACAGCCTATCTTGACCTCGCCAAAGCTTTTGACACCATCCCCCAGTCTGGAATTATAGATAAACTCACTAGACTGGGCATAAATCCCTATGTCACAAGCTCACGACCAAAGATATCACCAGGAACCGGATAGTTTGTAAAAAACTCTGCTTTAATTTGATGTAAATCCACAAGTAAATGTTCACGAAAATAATTAAAAAACACAAAATTCAGTCAAGCCGCTTGGCTCTCCCAGGCTTTATCAAGACAATGTCATGCTCAATGTGCATTCAATTTATAACTTCATCACTCCAATGAATCAATTATACAATTAATTATTTAGAGCAGTCTCATTAATACATAGTTTCCTATTATTTAAAGGTACATAATTATTATTGACAACAATGGCAGAAGCAGAAAATAGAAAATACAGCAGCAGCAAAACAATCTCTAAAGAGCTTCTTAAATATTTTTTGTCATCCTTACTTTTTCTAGCATTTCATAGCATTTTAAGGGTCCCACTTATATCTGACTAAAAACTATTTTTAAAAATTCTTGTTAAAATCCTATTTTATTAAATACCATGAATACAAATATTAGGTCATATAAATATAAATATAAATATAAATATTCTTATGTATTAAATGTTCAGCTTTAAAAAACTACTAAATATTAATTAATTATAATGAATTTATAACTCGCAATATTAAATGTAATGATCAAAGAATCTTATTTTCGAAATATAAATTAATTAAAACATCCATAGTAATAAATATGATGCATTAAAATCTTGCTTTTAGGCAATTTGATTCTACTTCATTAGGACTGTGTTAAGCACTTTTTAAAAACTGGATCCTTCTACATTAACTTCAGTAGCCACTCTTTAATAGATATAAAAAGTTTGCGAAAATTACATTAATTTAATTTATATTTATATGACCTAATATTTGTATTCATGGTATTTAATAAAATAGGATTTTAACAAGAATTTTTAAAAATAGTTTTTAGTCAGATATAAATGCTATGAAATGCTAGAAAAAGTAA
Organism: Protopterus annectens; assembly: GCF_019279795.1. Lineage (NCBI taxonomy): Eukaryota > Metazoa > Chordata > Ceratodontiformes > Protopteridae > Protopterus > Protopterus annectens. The sequence goes on along the minus strand of NC_056738.1, from coordinate 576,874,409 downwards.
GGATGACAAAAAATATTTAAGAAGCTCTTTAGAGATTGTTTTGCTGCTGCTGCTGTATTTTCTATTTTCTGCTTCTGCCATTGTTGTCAATAATAATTATGTACCTTTAAATAATAGGAAACTATGTATTAATGAGACTGCTCTAAATAATTAATTGTATAATTGATTCATTGGAGTGATGAAGTTATAAACTGAATGCACATTGAGCATGACATTGTCTTGATAAAGCCTGGGAGAGCCCCAGCGCTTGACTGATTTTGTGTTTTTTAATTATTTTCATGAACATTTACTTGTGGATTTACATCAAATTAAAGCAGAGTTTTTTACAAACTATCCGGTTCCTGGTGATATCTTTGGTCGTGAGCTTGTGGCGTTGTTGCTGTTTTTGCCTTTGGTTCCAAGGATTTGTGTTATAAATCCCTATGTCACAAGATGGGTGGCCAACTGGCACACTGACAGAACACACACAGTGAAAGTAGCCGACTCCAAATTCAACTTCAGACCAGTGACAAGTGGAGTGCCACAGGGCTCAGTCCTGGATCCTCTCCTGTTTGGCATCTGCTTTTCAGAGATAATACAACAGGTCTTTGGCTAACAAAGTTCACAGATGACTGCAAACTAGATGCTATAATAGAATCGACCAATGATGTGGACATTCTCAGATGAAAAATAGAGGTATGACTGTTGCATCCTATACAAGTAATGCTGTATAAGCACATACACAAGTGTATGGTTATTGCCATCCCCAACAGAACCAAGATGCTATCCTCCAAAAATCAATCTGGTGATCCCTGTAGCGGACTCTACAAGAAGAAGAAAAGCTGTTGCAAGGTAGTAAATCCCTGATTGCAGGAACTCCTGATCAACCTCAGTAAAGAAGAGCTAGAGATCCCTCACTTAAACTCCTCCAAAGCTAGATACAAAAAGCCAAAATCGCCCACTAATTCTGAGAACAGCCACAGAAATAATTCTACAGCTATATCAAGAATCTCAATGGCGACACTCAGATCTGCTCTGAACTACAGCACAATGGCACTAGATATACAGAACCAACTGATATTGCCATCATCCTGGCGAATAGGTTCAGTGCAAACTTCACACCCCACCCCCAAAGGGCCCATCAACTATACCAGAAGAATGCAAAGCCCCTGTAATCATGGCTGCACAAGTAAAGAATGCACTCTGCAAAGCCAAGAACACAGCATCCATGGGACCTGACAACATCCCAGGATGCATTCTGCATGAACTACAGAATGAACTGGCACCCCACCTAAGTACCATGCTCAATCATAGCCTCACTTCAGGCTTTTTGCCTACTGAATGGTGCACAGCAACAGTTATCACACTCCACAAAGAGGGCGCCACCATAGAGCCTGGGAACTACTGCCCCATTAGCCTGACGAGCCTGGTCTGCAAGGCCATGGAATGTATTATCTTGGAGCTTATAAAAAAGGACATAGGTAACCTCCAAACTCTGGACCCCACTCAATTTTGGTTTGTAAAATGTAGGTCATGTCTCCTAAACCTGATTGACTTCTGTGAAGCAGTCACCAGAGCCGTGGACGAGGGTAAGGTGGTGCACACAGCCTATCTTGACCTCGCCAAAGCTTTTGACACCATCCCCCACTGTGGAATTATAGATAAATTCAATAGACTGGGCATAAATCCCTATGTCACAAGATGGGTGGCCAACTGGCACACTGACAGAACACACACAGTGAAAGTAGCCGACTCCAAATTCAACTTCAGACCAGTGACAAGTGGAGTGCCACAGGGCTCAGTCCTGGATCCTCTCCTGTTTGGCATCTGCTTTTTAGAGATAATACAACAGGTCTTTGGCTAACAAAGTTCACAGATGACTGCAAACTAGATGCTATAATAGAATCGACCAATGATGTGGACATTCTACAAAGGGGCCTCACTCAGACTGATGTTTGGTGTCAAAGTCATGGCCTCAAGCTCAATGCCAAGAAGTGCATTGTCATCCCCTTTGGGAAAAACACTGTACCCATGAACTACCACATAGGCAGTAGCCTACTAAACACCAAAAGTGTGATAAGAGACCTTGGGACACAGATGGACAGTAGTCTGTCCTTTGTTAATTACATCACCACAGTAGTCAGGAAATACTTCTACGTGGCACACCTCATCACAAAGGAGTTCATCTCCAGAAAAAAAGAGGTCATTGTTCCCCTCTACTCATCATTCATTAGACCCATTATAGAGTACAATGCCCCTTTTGGTATGTACCTCACAAGTCATCTACAACAACTGGAAAGGCCACTGTAATACCTCACAAAGAGGATTACTGGCCTCAAACAGATGTCCTACACAGACCGTCTCAAATAACTTCAGCTTTACTCTGTCACATATCGCCTACTCAGAGGTGATCTCGCCTAATATACAAAGCTATGTCAAACCCAGAGCTGTTGGAATTGCTCCACTTAAAGAAATCTCAATCCCTCCGAGCTACATGCTTTAGGGACCTAAACCTTGTCACCACAATAAACAGAACATGCTGGAGGGATAGATTCCTGTCCCAGAGACTTCCCATAATCTGGAACAAACTACCTATCTATACCAAACAAAGCTCCTCATTAGTACTCTTTAAGAAAAGTCCTCATGATTGGATGGGAGACAGAAAATTCACCCCGGGGATCACTTCTTTGGCTCTCCTTGACAGGGGCACAGGAAAATAATTTTCTTGGGTGGCAAAAGCCAGGGTACCATTTGGCTAGGCTTATATAAGCCCTAGGGCCAATAGCCTAGTACCTACCTATGAACAGAAGCTGGTATGACTAACTTCATGTGTTATGTATGTAATCTACAGGGTTTGCACTGTTCTTTTTCCCTTATTGTAATTTACAATACTTTCTCTTGTACATTTAGTGTATGTGTTTAAATATACTGTTATTGCCTAACTGGCCTGAGTCATGGCTGAAAAAGTCTGTGGACCAGCCCAGCTAACAAAATAAATGAACAAACAAAAAAATAAAATACGAGGAAGAATGTATATACCAATTAAAAATTACCTGCATTCTAGAGAAAGAGGTATTCATAAACAAGTAGTGCAATGTGTTACACAAAATAGCATAATAAGCAGCAATGCACAAAGATGAGGCAATTTAAGGTGACTTCATTACCAGAGAATTAGTGCCATATGCTTCATATGATGGCATGCAAATGAGTGTCAACATGCTAATGATATCCATCATGTATGCAAATAATGAACTCAAAAAAAGTGGCGTAATTCAGAAACATAAACTTAGACTGAGGAGTTGCTGCACTCAGGTATTCTGAATACCAAAGTTTGATGTTGTACAGGAGTATTGGTCATGCTAAGATGCTAGGAGCAACATCGACGGTAACTAGACTGCATGTGTTAGTGGCTGATTTGAAGCCAGTAGCCACAGCGTTGAACATCATCATGTTCTACTTTGCAGAATGGCCTTTCTGTGGCTAATATGCCATTACCTCCATGATGGGTCATTGTCAACAGCTACTGTGTAGACAGGAGACAGTATACAGGAGTTAGTATACATGTGCTGCCCTCACTTGAAATTAAAGAGTATGCATGGAACACATATCCCAATGGACAGTAAACTTTGTGTTGCATTAACTATCCTTGAATGGGGAGCTTTCAGCATCCAATAGGGAGTATGTTTTGACTTTTACAGTTGTCAGACCTTTGAATCCTACATCAGTGCATTGACATGATGCTTCAGTATGTGGTGAATCCTGCTGGCTTCCTTAGACAGTAGAGGAAAGAATCAGCACTATGTAGGCATTCCACTGCAAAACCCATTTCTTTGGGCCAATTGACTGTACCCATTTTGCTTTCAAGACCCCATGTGTTCCATATGGGATATGGCATACCAACAGGAGTGGCTTCCACTTCATCAACTGCCTGGTGCTGTACAGTGTACAGGGTATTATATACAGTGTGTCGGTGCACCATACAAACCGATGTTCTTCGTGTTTCACTGTTGCAGTCATTACATTTGGGTAATCTGCTTGCAGGTAGCCCTCAGTCGGCCTGATTAACAAAGTCTTGGGTCCTGCGTCGGTTGTTGTCCCTTCTTCCATGACGTCAGGTCATCAGGGGTATAAAACATGCAGCCGACGCCATTACATCAGTCTTTCTTGCCGTGTGGTGCCCAAAGCAGAAGCAGTTCGCAAGTGCCAGTCAGCCGACTCCTGAAATTTTAATTTTCGAGTTTCAGAACTGAAGTCTTCAACTTAAAGCTCAGTACCCCGTTGGGGAAACTTTTTCTTGCTCCTTACCGATGTCAGTAAAAGTTAATAATTGCATTACTTGTGGAAAGCAAATACCTCATAAAGATTTTCATTTGTGCTGTATTCCTTGCCTAGATACTGACCACGACGTACCTTGCTGTCAGTTTTGTGCTTTATTTAATCAGCGCACTATCCATTGTCGGTATATTTTTGCCTCTAAATATTTCGGTTCTCGGTTTAATTATCCAGAAATGTCATCGGTGAGCCATCCGACTACCGGGATTCTGAAAAAACGCAAAGATAAAGACAGAGACAGGCTGCCGAGGTCCAAAACTGCCGACGACGCTTCTCCCAAGCCAGTTGCCAGTTCGCTGGTACTCAGTGAGGTGCTTTTGCAGCCCCTGATACCTGCTACTTCTGATTCACAGGCCTCTATGGAGACCCATTTGGAGTCCGGTATCCCACGAGAGAATTCAACTATGGAACCTGCGGATGTCTGTACCTTGGATGGGTCTGGAGCCGCTGTGCAGGCACGGGCTTATGAAGTTGTATTCAGGCCTACTGACTTGCATATTAAATAGACACCTCCTTCATTACTAAGGCCTAAGTCTCGATCCATGTTTAAAAAACCAATGCCCAGGCCACATGCTCAGGCCCCTATGCCTAAAAAACAAATGATAAAAATGGCTGAAAATCTAATAACTCTAATCAGGGGTAGTCAACCGCCCCCCCCCCCCGTAAGAGGCCTAGGGCTGAGCTTGATTACAAATCTTCTGATCAGGATTTTGTTTCTTCTGACCCTTCTGATGACCTGGATTTGTCCTGTCCATACTTACTTATGTGGATTCTGATGCAGAGGATTCTATTCCCTCTGCTTCCCCTCCTGAGGATTTTTCTTTTGGGAAAACTTTACATACTTTAAGGGAGCATTTTCACTGGGAAAGCCAGGAATTTTATGATTCAGAAAAAGAGGCTTAGGCTTTTCATAGGTTCATAGGTTTATACTAGGCTATCTGCCCTAGGGCATTTATAAGCCTAGCCCAAAGTTTTGTGGCTTATGTTAAAAAATACTGTGCCCATTAGTTTGTTGTGCCTCTGTCCAGCAGTGACACAGAGATGATTCCCGGGGTAAACCTACGATCTCCCATCCACCGGTCAAGATTTCTCTTGAACAGAGCCAGCAAGGTGCTCTGCCTCACATGGACCAGGATTTTATTCCACAGCATAGGGAGTCTCTGGGTGACAAATCTAACCCTCCAGCATGTCCTATTTATATCCGTGCTAAGGTTTAAGTCACTTGCTCTAGTGGATCTGGTAGATTTGGATTTTTTGAGGTGGAGCATGTCCATTAATTCCGGGTTGGACATGGCCTTGTATGTCAGGCACAGGTCACCTCTGAGCAGACGGTATGTGACTGAATAGAGCTGGAGTTTCTTCAGTCTGGCAGTATATGACAGATTTTGGAGTCCCTTTATCCTTTTGGTGAGGAACTTTTGGGGTCTTTCCAATTGCTGCAGGTGTCGGGTGAGATACATCCAGAATGGGGCATTGTACTCAATCATTGGTCTGATAAGTGAAGAGTACAGGGGAACAATGACTTCACTTGATCTGGATGTGAATCCCTTCATGATCAGGTGGGCAATGTAGAAGGTCTTTCTAACCACTTTAGCAATGTGAGTGTCAAAAGAAAGGCCACTGTCAACCTGGGTCCCCAGGTCACTGATAACCTCTTCTGTGCTTAGTGGATTGCCACCTATATGGTAGCTTGGGGTTACCTTGTTTTTCCCCGAAGGGTATGACTATACATTTTTTGGCATTTAACTTCAGGCCATGGCTCTGTCACCAGCTATCAGTTTCCGTGAGACCCCTCTGAAAGATATCTGTGTCCGATGTACTTTCCACTATGGCGCCCAGTTTGCAGTCATCTGCAAACTTTGTCAGCCATAGTCCTCCTATGTTTGCCTGTACTTCTGAGAAGTAGATGCCGAACAACAGGGGGCCAAGGACTGAGCCCTGTGGGACACCACTTGTGACCGGCTTGGAGTCTGACATGGCGCCAGCAACTCTAACCCTGTGGGTTCTGTCCTTTAGCCAGTTTGCAACCCATCTTGTGACATATGGGTTTACATTTAAGCTGGTAAGTTTCTCTATAATACCTGAGTGGGGTATTTTGTCGAAAGCTTTTGCAAGGTCAAGGTAGGCTGTATGGACTGCCTTTCCCTCATCAATGGCCTTGGTGACTGTTTCGAAGAAGTCGACCAAGTTCAAAAGGCATGATCTGCCCTTGACAAAGCCAAACTGGGTCATGTCCAATGTCTGCAAGTCCCCTATGTCTTTGTTTATGAGTTCCATTATGATCCTCTCCATAGCTTTGCAGACCAGGCTTGTTAAGCTTATGGGGCGGTAATTACCAGGGTCCGTAGAGGCACCGCCTTTGTGGAGTGGGACCACAGTTGCCGTACGCCACTCCTTGGGCATGTATCCTGTGGTAAGGCTAAGATTAAACAGCTGCCTTATGTGCAGGTTTAGTTCCTCATTGAGATCCTGTAGCACACAGCCGGGGACACCATCCGGTCCCACTGATGCTGTGTTTTTAGCTTTAGAGAGAGCAGCTTTCACCTGCGCATTTGAGATGTCTGGGAGGCTACACTCTGGGATAGTTATCTCTCTTTTGGGAGGGGTGAAGTTTGCACTGAACCTGTCTGCCAGTATGTTGGCAATGTCTGTGGGTTCAGTGATTTTTGTATCATTTTGGACTAATTCTGAGCATATCTGGGAGTTTCCACCCAGGTTTCTAACATAGCTGAAGAAGGCCTTATGATTGTCTTTTGAATCTATGGCAATTTTTCTCTCAAAGTTGGCCTTGGATGATTTTATGAGTGCTCATATTTTTTACTAATAATGATCAAGGGTGTCTTCTCTTTTATGGATTTTGCTCTATCATGTAACAGCTTTCTCCTCTTATTGTAAAGTTTGTTTATGGCTGGGGTCCACCAGACTGGACGTTTGCCCTTGGTGGAAAGAGTCTTGGTTTTATTAGGGATTGCCTGATCCATGCAGTCCTGGAGGTGTTCGTAGAAGGCATTTGTAAGGGCTTCCGCAGCTTGGGTTGTGGTTTCCACTGGCTCGGGGGCCTTGAAGGATACCACACCAGTCTTGAGTAGTGTGAAGTTTGCTTTAGAGAAGTTCTTCACTGTGGTCTTTTTTGTTTGGGGTGGGGGCGGGATGTGGATTTCCAGTGAGATTAGTTTGTGATCTGATCTCACCAATGAGGGATATACTTCTGGTGTGGAGCATTTTGTCCCCATGTTTGTGATAATGAGATCTGGTATATTTTCTCCTCTTGTGGGAACGGTGACTAGTTGTTCCATGGCATTTGAATTTATTAACTCCAGGAACCTTTGGGCTAGAAAGTTGGGGCTTGAGTAATGTTCCCAGTCTATATTCGGGTAGTTGAAGTCACCCAATATAATGGTGTTTGGAGATACATTTATACCCTCCAGTGTCTTCAGGAAGGCTGTGTGGGGTTCCTGAGTTTGAGAGGGTGGCCTGTAGCATGCTACAAATTGTAGAGCAGTTTTGCCTATGGTTAATTGCACCTGGATGATTGCTGATGCTTCGTGCATTGCCACCAGCCTGGAGGTGTGGGTATCCTTGATGAATATGGATACACCCCCTCCTTTTGTGGTGTGGTCCGGGTTTTGGGGCCGGAACGCATGATATGAGGTAAAACCTGATAGTGCTGGGGTGCTCTCAGGAGCCTTGAACCAGGTTTCAGTCACAGCACAGACATCGATGTTCTCCATACTGAGAAGGGCCTCGAGTGCATGCATTTTGAGATTTAGACTTCTAGCATTGAGCAGCATTACCCTTAGTTTCTTCCCATTTTTGTTTTCTAGGGTGGTAGGCTTAGAATTTGAGCCTTGCCTAAAAAGGCACTATGGGGGTGGCAAGAGCCTTAGCCAATATCTGGAATCCCAGGGGTGACAGGTGCAAGCCGTCCCTTGCGAAACAGCATGGCTTGTCAAGCATGTCATCCCAGGCAGACAGACACTGGATCCCCTTTGAATGACACCAGAAATTAAGGCAATTGTTAAAGCTGATCATCTTGTCTCTATGTTGTGGCATCATTCTTGGTGAAGGAAGGATACTGCTCAGGGTCAGGGTCATACCTGCCTGGGCTACATAATCAGAGAGCTCCTTTATGTCTCTTTTCATGTAGTCCAGGGAGGTATGTCTCAGGTCGTTCACACCAGCATAGACAATGACTGTGTCATATTTGTACTTGCTGTGGAGTGACCCGAGTGCTTGTGTTATGTGGCGGATTCTAGCGCCCGATAGGCAGCTTACTGTGACCCTCTCCTTGTTCAGTCTGGTGAGTGGGACATCAGTGTGTCTGACTATGGAGTCACCTATGACAAGTATGTTTGGTGTTGTATTTGGCCTTAAGGGCTGTGACTGCTTTGCACACTGATTTTGTGGTTTATGTGTTGCCTGTGGTGTGTCATGAGGTGGCAGTTGCTTGGGTGTCTGCTTTGGAGGCCTCTGCTGTTTAGGTAAATTTTTGCACAGAGCCTCCGAGTATGTCATTGTGTGTTTATGTGTTTGATTCATTGTTGTGATAGCTTTATGTGAGACTGGTTTTGTGGTATGTGTAGTTGCCTTCTCCTCCTGTCTGGTCTTGCCAGTCCTGAGTTGAGAGAGCTCAGCCTCCAGTTTGGCTAAATAGCTGCATCTCTCGCAAGTATTTGTGTTATGTGGGAGGAGGAGAGGGTTGTCTGTGTACATGAGGCAATTGTAACATTGCCTCAATATTCCCAAATTCACCAACTGGACAGGAGAGGACACCAGCATCTGGCCCTTCGACGTGCTAGAGAAATTAAGAAGTTAGGGGTATAAATGAATAAGAGAGGACTTAGTAAGGAAGTGGGTACTCCTTGGGGGGGGTTGTTAGTGAGGGACTTTGTATAATACAGAAGTGCTAAACCTGAAAAGAAGATGCTTTTAAGACAAGTGCTGAGCTTTTTTTTTTTTTTTTTTGGAAAAAAAAGAAAAAAAAAGCTTTTAGGAACAAGTGCTGTGCTTTTTAGTTAAGGGATATACTGTTTAGATTACTAGTAGAGCAGTTCTAAGGGAAAAATGAAGAACAGACTTTATGGAGCCAGAAAAAGTTTAACCTTGTTAAACCAGCGCTGCCCGATGCTGCTCTGGTGGCAACTCCGCGCTAAATCACGCTAAAGCGTGCTTGATAGCAGGGGCTGGAAAGAGCCAGGAATTGACCCAAAATGGCCAATAAAACTATAGTTTCAAGTCAGTAACCACTCCCACGGGGGGCAGGGAAGCAGCTCAATGTTTTTCACTGCCACTGATCAACAGAGAGACTTTCCTTTAGCCCAAGCAAAAATGGCCTCACAGAAACTTACAGAACAGTTCAAGAACAGCAAGCCTGTAACTGAACTTTTTTAAATCTCAGAAAAGTGGGAAAAAGCAAGATTTTTTTTTGTTTTTGTTTTCTCAGAGATAGCAGAGGTTCACAAATAATATCAAGTTATAACAGTGCAGTAAATGACCCCACACAAGAGTGCTAGGCCAAAGACAGAAAATATGCAAGTTTTGAGAAAAAAACTATTTTAAAATTAAGTGTAAACAGGAAATTCAGTAAACAGCTTTTGGTTGTGCTCTAAATACAGCTACTAATGCAGAAATCAAGTTTAACAAGCCAGAAAATGCTCAAACTAGGCAACTATGCAGAAAAACATATCAAATAAACAGAGGAAAAATACTTAAAATCTCAAAAGTGGCTCCTTTCTTCTCTCAGCATTTTCTCCTCTTGGTGGGTGCTTCACCAACAGCCAACAAGCCTGAAAAGATGCCAAAACCACGAGGCAACTAGGTTTTAAGAGAGGAAGATGAAGGAGTTTTGGAAATGACCCCTGTTGGCCAATAAAACTACAGTTTCAAGTCAGTAACCACTCCCACGGGGGGCAGGGAAGAAGCGCAATGTTTATCACTGCCACTGATCAACAGAGAGACTTTCCTTTAGCCCAAGCAAAAATGGCCTCACAGAAACTTACAAAACAGTTCAAGAACAGCAAGCCTGTAACTGAACTTTTTTAAATCTCAGAAAAGTGGGAAAAAAGCAAGATTTTTTTTTGTTTTGCTTTTTCAGAGATAGCAGAGGTTCACAAGTAATATCAAGTTATAACAGTGCAGTAAATTACCCCACACAAGTGTTAGGCCAAAGACAGAAAATATGCAAGTTTTGAGAAAAAAACGATTTTAAAATTAAGTGCAAACAGGAAATTCAGTAAACAGCTTTTGGTTGTGCTCTTACAGCTACTAATGCAGAAATCAAGTTTAACAAGCCAGAAAATGCTCAAACTAGGCAACTGTGCAGAAAAACTTATCAAATAATCAGGGGAAAAATACTTAAAATCTCAAAAGTGGCTCCTTTCTTCTGTCAGCGTTTTCTCCTCTTGGTGGGTGCTTCACCAACAGCCAACAAGCCTGAAAAGATGCCAAAACCACGAGGCAACTAGGTTTTAAGAGAGGAAGATGAAGGAGTTTTGGAAATGACCCCTGTTGGCCATTCCTTTTTCTACCTCAGCATTGGCCTTTGGCTATACCTCCTGTACTAGACATTGTTGATGATGTTTTCTCGGAATCCAGTTTGGCCCCTGATTCCCTACCTCCTGCTCCTAGTAAACCTGACAGATACTACAGAGTTCCTGAGTCCCACAAGTTCCTTTTCAAAAATCCTGTTGCAGATCCAGAGACTATTTCTCAGGGGCCCAAGGGCATTAAGGCTTTTACTGCTAAAAATCCTACCCCTTCTGATAGAGACTCCAGGGTGCTGGATAGATGGGGTAAAAAGGTTTATACTTCTGCAACCTTGGCAATCAGAGCTTTAAACTGCCAATTTCATATGTTAAAATATCAGCAACATGTTACTGGACTGCTTAAACAGAAAGTGATGTTGATTCCTGACTGTGTGGAAAATAAAGATTTACAGGACTTAATGCATTCTGCTGAACAAGTTGGAAAACATACTTTGCAATGTGGTTTTGATTCTTTAGAGGCCTCTTGCAGGGCTGCTGTTACTGGGTCTGTGCTTAGAAGGCATGCTTGGCTTAAGGAGCAATCTTTGCCTGATCATGTTATAGCTAAATTGTTGAATGCTCCTTTAAATCAGGACCACCTGTTTGGTAAGAAAGCTGAAGAAGTACTTAAAAAGATGGAAGATAAAGCTAAATCTATGCAAACTGTTAAAGATTTTTTACAAGTGCAACCTCCTAGATTTAGTAGGCACTGGCCTACTAAAAATTGGTCCTTTCCAGTCCCTTCCAGGTCTTCTGAAGCCAAACCCAGACACAGCAAAAACCCCAGGTTTCAGTCCCAGGGGACTCTCAGAACTAAGCAGTGGGGGGCCTCCACTTCCAAATCTGGAAATAACAAGACACCCCCCTATGGTAAACAGTCTCAATGACTTCCTTTTAAAATTCCCAAGCACTTATCTTTTGACTGCCTCTTTGGGGGGAAAGATTGCTCTTCATGCAAAGAACTGGGATCTCATAACCCAGGATAAATGGGTTTTAAATATAGTGTCCCAGGGATACAGATTTCATTTCCACACGTTGCCAACACCAAATGGGTGGCCAGACCTGCCCCCAAATCAGTGAGCAGAGGTTCAAAAACAAGTACTTTCCCTCTTAAACATGGGGGCTATTCAACTGGTACTAGAAGAGGAAAAGGGACAAGGTTTCTACTCCAGACTTTTTCTGGTACCCAGAAAAGACATATCATGGCGTCCAATCCTGGACCTGTCTACTCTAAACACCTTTCTGGAGATTCCAAAATTCAAGATGCTAACTCTTCACCAATTACTTCCTATGCTAGGCAAAGATGCCTGACTGGCAACACTAGATTTAAAAGAAGCATATCTGCACATCCCAATCAGGGAATCTTGCAGAAGATACCTACGCTTCAAAGCAGGCTGCACGTATTATTAGTTCTCTGCACTGCCCTGTGGCTTGTCTACTGCACCCAGGATATTCACAAAGTGCCTGGCTCCAGTTATTGCATTTTGCAGGCAAAGAAGTATTCAAATATACCCATACCTGGACGATAGTCTAATTCAGGCAGAAAGCCAGGGCATACTTTTAAATCATCTGGCGTTTGTAAAAAGGTTCTGACTTGTTTGGGGTACACCATAAATAAAAAGAAATCACAACTGGTACCCTGACAACAAATTACATTCCTGGGAGCAAGCTTGAATACAACTTCCCAGATGGCTTACCTCACGCCAGAAAAGCAAATTCATTTGGTAACCTATTTCAAACAAGTGGCCACAAAAACCTTGCTATCTGCAAAACAAATACTGCAAGCCCTGGGGTTCATGGCCTCCTGCATTCTTCTAATTCCATATGCAAGATTGCATATGAGGAAACTACAGTGGTATCTAAAAAGCCTATGGAGTTAACATTCTCACAGCCTGGAAACAATGATTTCTGTCATACCTTGCCTATGCCTAGAGTTCCTCTGGTGTGCAGAGGCCTGCCACCAAAACAAGGGACTACCATTCACACTACCCTCTGCCGCCCAAACCCTAACAACAGATACATCAGACTATGCATGGGGGGGCTTACCTGGCAGGGAAGTGCATTCAGGGCAAATCGAACCCAAGTCAAATGCACCTACACATCAATCAAAAAGAAATGTTAGCTGTACAGAATGCTCTGACAGCCTTCAGGGACTACATTCTTCCAGGACAACTAATGGTAAAGACGGACAACACCACAGTTATGTGGTACATAAACAAGCAGGGGGGTACACATTCCTACCCCCTCTGCAGACTAGCCATGGCATTGTGGAACACAGCCTTGAGCTACCAAGTGCACCTACAAGCTCAATTCCTGCCACAAAAATTAAATACACTGGCAGATGGACTAAGCAGAAACCTCATGGACCCACACGAGTGGAAACTGGAACCAAGGATTTTCAACATGTTGACAAGTGAATGGGGGAGCCCAGACATAGATCTATTTGCCTTCCCCCAAAACTACCAGTTGGACAAGTTTTGCACAAGGACTCCCTACAAACAAGCCTGGAAAGTGGATGCTCTGTCCTTCAGCTGAAAAAACCTATCAGTCTGCGCCTACCCCCCACTGTCTCTGCTCTCCAAAGTTCTACTAAAAGTCAAACAGGACAAACCAAGGATGATCTTGATTGCTCCAGACTGGCCACATCAACACTGGTACCCCCTCCTGCGCAGTGTGTCACAGTTATCTCCATGGCACCTGCCTCAGACCCCGTCCCTGCTGTCTCAGCAGGAGAACCAAACTCTGCACCCTCAGCTTCCAACATTGAACCTTGCAGCCTGGCTAATCACTTAAATTCATCCTTATCATCCCTCACCAAACCTGTGATGGATGTCATCTTAGAGGCAAGGAGACCTAGTACTAGAAAATCTTATGCTGAAAAATGGAAAAGATTCTGTGCCTGGAACCAATCTCAAGGGATGAGGACAGCAGCACCCAATTTACCTCATATTTTGCAATACTTAACTGAGATGCTTCACAAGGGCCTGTCTTTTTCCTCCATTAAAATCCATGCCTCAGCCATTTCAGCTCATTAGAACACAGAACATCCCCTCTTCTCTCATTCTCTGCTCAAGCAGTACCTCAGAGGGGCCAAAAACTTGAGACCACCCAGGAGAGCTCCAACCCCTGCCTGGGACCTTAACTTTGTATTGGAGAAACACACTCTATCTCCTTTCAAGCCAGCTGCTACTGCAGACTTAAAATTTCTTTCTTGGAAAATAGCTTTCCTTTTAACAATCACTTCAGCTAGAAGGATGTCTGAATTACAGGCCCTTATGGCAGTGGAGCCTTTCATTATCTTTCATGCGGACATGGTGTTACTCAGGACCAATCCATCCTTCATGCCCAAGGTGGTATCCAGTGTAGCTCTTAATCAGTCCATTCATTTGCCAACCTTCTTTCCAAATCCCCAGAGCAAAGGGGAACGGATTCTGCATTGCTTGGATGTGCACAGACAACTTAGATTCTACTTGGACAGTACTAAACCTCGAAGAAAATCTGAACAACTGCTGGTAGCATTTGCTGAAGGGGCAGAGGGGAAGGCTATTTCAAAACAAACCATTTCTAAATGGATAAGCTATTGCATTCATTTCTGCTATAAGCACCATGGAAAACCTATCCCCCAGGGGATCAGATCTCACTCCACCAGGGCTGCATCTACTTCTGCAGCCTTTCTCAGAGGTGTTTCTACCAGGGACATCCTAGAAGTTGCTACCTGGAGTTCTGTACATACTTTCACCAAGCATTATCATTTGCCAATTTTCTCTAAATCCAGAGCTGGCTTTGCCACTGCTGTCTTGCAGGGCCTTATAGCTGGCCCTAATGCTATATAAACTCCTCCTCCCAACCATAGCTTTCGGAATCTACCCAAATGTAATGACTGCAACAGTGAAACACAAAGAACATAGTACAGTTGTGTACACTTACCATAAATGTAGATGTTTGAGTGTATTCACTGTTGCAGTCCTGGTTACCCTCCCTCCATCCCCCTAATTTCTTCTGGCTATACCTCTACTTTCCTTTACTATGCTTAAAAGCCTTTTTGGTGTATTTGCTTTTTGTTGGAGGTATACCTTTGTGTTTTTATGTTTATTTGCACCCCATTAGGGGAGCACCTGACATCTGGGGCAAGAAAAACTGATGTAATGGCGTCAGCTGCATGTTTTATACCCCTGACAACCTGACGTCATGGAAAAAGGGACAGCAACTGATGCAGGACCCAAGACTTTGTTAATCAGGCTGACTGAGGGCAACCTGCAAGCAGATTACCCAAATGTTATGACTGCAAAAGTGAATGCACTCAAACATCTACATTTATGGTAAGTGTACACAACTGCACTTTCCCATGATTCACATGTATGGCACACAGACCTGTACCATTATTTCACATGGGGAGATATTCCATAGTGTCATAAAGTCAATAGGTGAACATATTGTCTCCTATAGAGTCTTGGATAATCTGGACTACTCATAATAGTGTTCACTGCTGTGTGTTGCAGGAGATGCTGGATACACCTTGGAGCCATGGCTTATGTTCCCCACCTGCAGCTCCAGTCCATGGTGGAGAAAGTATATAAGCATCACAGTGTCATAGGCACATAACATCTTCAAACATGTGTTTGGAGTTCTGAAAGCCTGCTTCTGCTGCTTGGATGCATCTGATGGTGCAATGTAGTATGGTCTGGAGATCTGCAGCACAATATTTGTGGTCTGTGACATGCTATATAACATAGTGCTATGAAAGAAGCTACAACATGGGGACATTGTAGCTCTGCCTAACATACCTGTGGCTGCAACAAAATATAATCCTGGAGAGGAGCTGCTATAAAAAATGTCTGCAGCTGTATCCCATGTGGGTAAAAGGCAGGCACAATACATTGTGTCACTGGCAAAGACGTGACATCTAGTCCACAATTATTGGGCATAAAAAAAACTGATGCATGTAATAACATACCCAGGATATGCTTTAGAGTGCATTGACTGTCCATGTTGTGCATCAGACCCTACCATACCCACATGGGCCTCATGGGCCAGATGGGTGGGAAGGGCATATTCATCATCCTTGCACAGGTGGGGTGAGTACAGTGACTGGGGACAGCAGCACTTCCATAGGTGGAAGAGTAGTGTGTGGTGGATGTGGTAGCCACACACATGGCTAGGAGGCTAATGAGTTGAGATTACATCCACCAGTGATTGGAGTAGAGTTTCCACAAGTGGAACACAGACTTGATGTTTTTTGTGGCCCCACAGTGTTACAACTATAGACATTCTGTCTAAAATATAGCACACCATGTTAGGAGCATCATGTACAGGAATACTGTTTTTCCATACATGATGAGCCAATAGAATGCTGGCATCTGCAACCATGTGAATGGCCACTGGTAGTTGTTACTCATGGGTGTACCATGGGGACAACACAGTATTAGAACTGGGGGCATCCTCTCAAACAATAGCATACCATGCTGGGATCTTGAACAGGAATCCTGCTGTTCCCAATGTGGTGTGCCAGCAAAATATTAGCATCCATACCCCAAGACTGAGCACTGGTAGGTGTTGTTAGTGATAGGACTACAAGAGAGTGTGATGGCACTGAATTGTGGACTAGGATAGAGCATGAAGAGTGTTGGCAATGAACATTTAAATATCCACAACAAGGGCAAAGGCAGCCATGAACAATGTGGACAGTGAAGCTGTCACTGGAATGGTGTTTGCTATTTATGTCAGCTTAACATGTGATCATGCATTGTGTATCCATCCCCTAGCATGGGCATGGCAGCCAATTGCCCACATCCATATGGCTGCACCAGTGGCTGACAACTGGACCACTGCTGGCTTCAACAGACATGTCTAGTTCAAGTCATTGTATGCTGTGTCACTCTGCCTGTATTGCAAGATGCCCTTCAGTCCCAGAAGGGGATGCACTTCCTCACACAGGCTATGCAGCAGACTCAACATCTCTGACATGTTGTGAGTAGTATTTGTATGTGCCTCGATCACTGACCAAGACATCCACTTTTTGACGCCTGGGGTGACACCTAGGTCTGGAATGTCCTGGAAGAATGGTATTGATGGCCACCTATATGCCTGTCCCTCATGTTGGGTGCATGCACCTCATTGGCAATATGGCCGTCTTATGCCATGTGAGATGGTGATTCCTGTGTAGCTTGAGTGACACTCACATGGACAGTACATTCAGTACAGAACAATGGGGATGGATGGGGTTCATCGCACCACTCCACTGTTAGCTGTGGGTGATGCAAATATGCCATCTATTGTTTGCACTGCTGACAGTGCCACTGCATCATTATACTGTTCCACATGCATGGAGCCATTGTTGTCTACCAGTGATCTACTGACATGAGACATGTTTCAACTTGCTTTGTTGGCGCATGTACTAGTGGAACCTGTGAATGCATATAGATAACATGCCTGTGACGATGGTGGATCACATTTGTATCTCCCACCACCACATGACACTCAGACGTCTACCTGCCAATCACATACATAGCCTATAGTCACATGCATACCTTGTGATGCAGGTTGTTACTACTGCAACCCCAGTCCCATGTATTACTGACATGTGTATGCATTTCTGTGAGAAAAACACACAGATGAAAGTCAGCTCCTGCTAACCTGGTGCATCTTCTACAGACTGTCAGGCAGTTGTCTCCAGTCCAGCAACCACATCCAGGCCACCACCATGTATGAGCTATGTATGTCACATTGATCACTGTTGCAGAAGCTTTAGCTATATGTATTATATACTCGTGGATGTAACTGCCAAAAAGCTTCCAAAGCTTCATGATACCTCCCACACACTCAAACTATTAATCAGCTCAGGAACTACACACTAAGCGAACTTAGCGATAAAATAATACAAACACTAAAAATAAAAAATACCACAGCCTCAGGCATCAACGGCAGACATAAAAATTAGGAAATTTATTACACAGACTAAGTGCTTTCAGCCCTCTTTATCCCACCTACACACCCTGTAATTCATTTATTTGAGCAACTGTGTGGAACTGATTTTAGGCCTTTATTGAAAACATGTAACAAATTTAGTGATAACCTAATGCCAGATGAGTGTACATGTTTATATCAATTGGCTTCAAATAAGGAAATTAGAATAATGAAGCCAGATAAAGGTGGTTGGGTGGTTATAATGACAAATTTGGATTATGTATTTAAAATGAGTGAAATTTTAAATGAAGTTAATACCTATGCTAGAGTCTCTAAGAATGAAATGAATGGATAGATTGGTGGCTGCTTGATGCTCTTTTTCAGGGGAAAATAGATAAGGATGACTATGATTTTTCTAATGGTTGAGACACTGATTTATACCTTCCTTGTTCGGAATCCCCAAAGTTCATAAATATATTGTGAACTCCCCTTTCAAACTAATTGTTACAGCAAAGGGGTCAACAACAGAAACATTAGCAGCCTTTTTTGATTAGCATTGTAAACATATGTTGAATTTGAATGTGCATATACTAAGGGACTTCTGGTATTGTTTTGATGTATTGAAAAATATTAATATGGAAGAGGAATTTATTTTTGTAACTATAGATGTAATCAATTTGTACTCTGTGATCCCCCGCGATATAGGCATGGGATTTTTTCAAGATGCCTTGGGTAAGAGTGATAAGCTGACAAATGCTATGGTTAATACTTTAATAACTATGATAGAATTGGTGCTGAAAAATAATTTTTTTGTTCTTCGAAGGAGACTTCTTTTGACAAGTATTTCATGTGGCAATGGATGCTAGGTGTGCCCCGACTTTTGCCAAATTAGTATTGGCTGAATCGGAAAGACTTCACGTCTTTATCTCAGAGTTTATGTCCAAAATTTTATTATATGTGAAATTTTTGGATGATATTCTGATTTTGTGGAAAGGGATTATACAAGAAGTGTCAGATTTTTTAAATAATACTATGACCTTTTTGAAGTTTACTAGCAAAGTACAAAAAGACAGAATAGAATTTTTGGATTTACAAATTTATAAGGATGTAGTAACATGACAATTATGTTGAAGTATTTTTCGGAAGGGCATGTATTCTAATGTATTGCTGCACATTTCACACACCCCCCCCACCCCATTAAAAAAGAAGTGTCATTAAAGGTCAGATGGTGAGGCTTTCTAGAATTGTAAGAGATGATGAAAGGTTTAAAGATGAATTAAAAATCTTGATAGGAATGTTCAAAGACAAGGGGCTACCCAATGGGTCTGTTAATGAAAGTTAAGAGTGAAGTATCGAAAGCCAGACAAATGAAATTTGCACCTATTTTAAAGGCTGAGTTACCAACAAATATGATTTGTGATACACTAGAACAGAATAGAAAAGGATCTTTGGTGTTAAAATATAATAATTTTTCTGCATCTGCTATAGTTAATACTGTGAATACACACTGGAATTCTTTATTTCCAGGTGATATTAAAGCTAGATTGGGACTAAGACCCATTATAACTTATAGTAGGGGAAGAATTTAAAGTGTTGGTTTGAATCTGGACCAGCATTGAAAAAAAATAAGTTAAGATCTAGGATGAGTAAATGCAGTGCTTGCAGATATTGCAAGTATATAAATGATTGACCCTATGTAGCTATAGCAGAATATGAAAGACCCATACAATGATCAGGTCTGGTAAATTGTAATACTAATTAAGTGGTATATGTGGCTTCTTGTATGTCCTGTCCTGCATTTTATGTAGACAAAACAACAAGAGGGTTGAAGGATCGTTTGGCTGAACATTTAAGGGACATCAAAAATAAAAAAGTAGTAATGCTTTATATATGCATTCTATAGATTGTAATAACTTTAAGAGGTTTCTGTTCTTTGTGATTGACAGGGCTGATATAAATGCAAGAGGAGGTGATTTTAAAAAAAATTATTAGAAGTAAAAGAATTAGTGTGGGGGTTTAGGTTAAATGCCAATCAATTTCCAGGTATTAATAAAGCTATCTCGATAACCCAGCCAATGGGATGCACAAGCCAGTGCATTAATTTGTGCCGGTCCCAAGCCCGGATAAATGGGGAGGGTTCCGTCAGAAAGGGCATCCGGCATAAAACTTCACCAAAACATTTCATGCAGATACCAAGAAAAATGTTTATACCGGATCGGTCGAGGCCTGGGTTAACAACGACCGCCACCAGAACTGTTAGCCTACAGGGTGCTGGCAGAAATGGGGCTACTGTTGGCCAAAGGAGGAGAAGAGGCAGAAGACATGGCCGAAGGCAGGAAGAGAGGAGAAAGGCTAGGACTGTGGTAGTGAGGGTCAGAACTTTGAATGTTGGCAGTATGACTGGTATAGGGAGAGAGCTGGCTGATATGATGGACAGAAGGAAGGTTGGTATATTGTGTGTGCAAGAGACCAGATGGAAGGGGAGTAAGGCTAGGTGTATCGGAGGTGGGTTCAAATTGTTTTATCATGGTGTGGATGGGAGGAGAAATGGTGTAGGAGTTATTCTGAAGGAACAGTATGTTGAGAGTGTTTTGGAGGTGAAAAGAGTGTCGGATAGAGTGATGTTTATGAAGCTGGAAATTGATGGTGTAATGATAAATGTTGTTAGTGCATATGATCCACAAGTTGGGTGTGCGTGCAATAGATGAGAAAGAAAAATTTTGGAGTGAATTGGGTGAAGTGGTGATGACTGTACCCAAGGGTGAGAGAGTGGTGATTGGATCAGATTTCAATGGGCATGTTGGTGGAGGAAACAGAAGGGATGAATAAGTGATGGGTAGGTATGGTGTTAAACAAAGGAATGCAGAAGGTCAGATGGTAGTGGATTTTGTGAAAAGGATGGACATAGCTGTGGTGAATACGTATTTTAACAAGAGGGAGGAGCATAGGGTGACATACAAGAGTGGAGGAAGATGCACACAGGTGGATTATATCTTATGTAGGAGGGCCAGTTTGAAGGAGATTGGAGACTGTAAAGTGGTGACTGGAGAAAGTGTAGTTAGGCAGCATAGGATAGTGGTTTGCAGGATGACGTTGGTTATCAAGAAGAATAAAAATAAGCAAAACCAAGAAAAACACACAAAAGTGGATCCAACAAATACCGCCAGTCAATGAGTAAAATCCAATGTGATCCAACAAATATCGCCAGTCAATGATTTTACTCATTGACTGGCGATATTTGTTGGATCACATTGGATTTTACTCATTGACTGGCGATATTTGTTGGATCACATTGGATTTTACTCATTGACTGGTGATATTTGTTGGATCCACTTTTGTGTGTTTTTCTTGGTTATCAAGAAGAGGAGGAGGAGTGTGAGGGCAGCACCAAGGATCAAGTGGTGGAAATTGAAAAAGGGTAATATTGAGGTGGAGTTCAGGGATGAGGTAAGGCAGGCACTGGGTGGCAGTGAAGAGTTACCAAATAGCTGGGTAACTACAGCAGAGCTAGTAAGGGAGACGGCTAGAAAGGTGCTTGGTATCACATCTGGACAGAAGAAGGATGACAAGGAGACATGGTGGTGGAATGAGGAAGTACAGGAGAGTATACAGAGAAAGAGGTTGGCAAAGAAGAAGTGGGATTGTCGGAGAGATGAAGAAAGTAGACAGGAGTATAAGGAGATGAGGTGCATGGCAAAGAGAGAGGTGGTGAAGGCTAAGGATAAGGCATATGAAGAGTTGTATGAAAGGTTGGACACTAAGGAGGGAGAAAAGGACCTGTACTGATTGGCTAGACAGAGGGACCGATCTAGGAAAGATGTGCAGCAGGTAAAGGTGATAAAGGATAATGAGGGAAACATACTCACAAGTGAGGAGAGTGTGTTGAGGAGATGGAAAGAGTACTTTGAGGGGTTGATGAATGAAGAGAATGAGAGGGAAAGAAGGTTGGATGATGTAGGGATAGTGAATCATGAAGTACAATGGATTAGCAAGGAGGAAGTAAGGATAGCTATGAAGAGAATGAAGAATGGAAAGGCTGTTGGCCCAGATGACATACCTGTGGAAGCATGGAGGTGTTTAGGTGAAATGGCAGTGGAGTTTTAACCAGATTGTTTAATGAAATCTTGGAAAGTGAGAGGATGCCTGAGGAATGGAGAAAAAGTGTTTTGGTACCGATTTTTAAGAATAAGGTTGATGTGCAGAGCTGTAGTAACTACAGAGGGATTAAATTGATCAGTCACAGCATGAAGTTATGGGAAAGAGTAGTGGAAGCAAGGTTAAGAAGGAACGTGATGATTAGTGATCAGCAGTATGGTTTCATGCCAGGAAAGAGCACTACAGATGCGATCTTTGCTCTGAGAGTGTTGATGGAGAAGTACAGAGAATGTCGGAAGGAGTTGCATTGTGTTTTTGTAGACTTAGAGAAAGCATATGACAGGGTGCCTAGAGAGGAGTTGTGGTATTGTATGAGGAAGTCAGGAGTGTCAGAAAAGTATGTAAGAGTGGTACAAGATATGTACGAGGGTAGTGTGACAGCAGTGAGGTCTGCGGTGGGAGTGACGGCTGCGTTTAAGGTGGAGGTGGGGTTACATCAAGGATCAGCTCTGAGCCCTTTCTTATTTGCAATGGTGATGGACAGGTTGACAGATGAGATCAGACAGGAGTTCCCGTGGACTATGATGTTTGCAGATGACATTATGATCTGTAGTGAGAGTAGGGAACAGGTGGAGGAGACCCTGGAGAGATGGAGATATGCTCTAGAGAGAAGAGGAATGAAGGTCAGCAGGACTAAGACAGAATATATGTGTGTGAATGAGAGGGAGGATAGAGGAATGGTGAGGATGCAGGGAGTAGAGGTGGCAAAGGTGGATGAGTTTAAATACTTGGGGTCAATAGTTCAGAGTAACAGTGAGTGTATAAGAGAGGTGAAGAAGAGAGTACAGGCAGGATGGAGTGGGTGGAGAAGAGTGTCAGGAGTGATTTGTGACAGATGAGTACCTGTAAGAGTGAAAGGGAAGGTCTACAAGAGGGTAGTGAGACCAGCTATGTTATATGGGTTGGAGACAGTGGCATTGACAAAAAGGCAGGAGTCAGAGCTGGATGTGGCAGAATTAAAGATGTTAAGATTTGCACTGGGTGTGACGAGGGTGGACAGGATTAGGAATAAGTATATTAGAGGGTCAGCCCAGGTTGGAAGGTTTGGAGACAAAGCCAGAGAGGCCCGATTACGTTGGTTTGGACATGTGCTGAGGAGGGATGCTGGGTATATTGGGAAAAAGATGCTAAGGATGAGGCTACCAGGTAACAGGAAAAGAGGAAGGCCTAAGATAAGGTTTATGGATGTGGTGAGAGAGGACATGTAGGTGGTTGGTGTGACAGAGCAAGATGCAGAGGACAGGAAGAAATGGAAACAGGTGATCTGCTGTGGTGACCCCTAACAGGAACAGCCGAAAGATGATGATGATGATGATGATGATGATGATGATTAAAGCTAGCTCGATTTCAAGTATTTTAAAACTAAGGTCTCAAGCTATACCAGTAGGAAGGCTTAACAAAGCCACTAGATATTAATTATTTTATGTTCATTGTTATTTTTATTATTATTTACATTATGTTAGCATAATAGAGTTGGTATTATTTGGAGTTTTATATGTAATTAAATTATATATAGAAGGAATTAATCAAATGGAGTGATTGGTCATGTGATCAGATTTTTGTATTTAAACTGCCTGTGTATCATTGTTTTTTACTCTGAAGAATCCCTAGACAAAGAGGGGTGAAAGTGCTTAGTCTGTGTAATAAAGTTCCCCATTTTTACATCTGCATTGATGCCTGTGGCTGTGGTAGTTTTTATTTTTTTTTATTTTTAGTGTTTGTATTATTAATCAGCTCAAGCTGAGCTGACTAAAAGCAGCGGTTTGAGTGCCAAACCCTCCAAAGCTTTCCTGAAACTGAAGAGAGTGTTCCATTGTGGGCTTTTGAGGGTTGAAGGTCGGCTTGTTCCATTGCAGGGCAGATAAGTTCCCTTTGGGGAAAAACCTTCCATATTTTAAATTTGTTGTTTACTTATACTTTCCTGGTGAGGTGAGTTGTTTTTTTTATCTAGGATTTTGTGTTTTAACAGATTGTCACCAAACTTAACTGTACTTTTAAACGGGAGTGCATTTCTTTCCTGTCAGTTTAAAATTTGTTAAAAGAAGTGGAAAACCATTTTCTTCTGTGTTGAAACTTTGTTTTTACTTTTTGAGGGTGTTAAAGTGTACTAAAGTGTCTTTTAGTACTTTTTACTGGGAAAAGTGACTTTTTAAAACTTTAAAATTTTACTGGCTTGTGCTGCTTGTTTTCCCTGGGAAAGAGGCACCATTTCTGGCTTGACCGTGGAACAAAGTACCAGTCCCACAATCAGTCCTTCTTCTTTCCACAGATAGAAAAAGTTTGTAAATAACCTTTGCCACAGCAGGCTAGCAATTTGTCTCAGCTGTAGTTGTTTGACTGTGCTGTGGCCAAAGCTGGTTCCACAGACCACTCATCCTTTACTCCACATCCTTCTGGTGAAGCACCAGGGGTTAACTATGTCCTCTGTGGCTATTGGGGGTCCCCTCATTGGGCAAGGGAGAGACATTCTTCTTGGTCCTGGCAGAGGGAGCCTGGAAGTTTTCTCTGTTTTTAAGAATGTTGTGCCCATCCCTGGGTAAGCTTCTGTTGCCATTAAGATCCCTATTAGCCTGGGATAGCCCCATTTTCCGATCAAAAAGAAACAGAAAACTAAACATGTATCTCCTCCTGCTCACATTTCCCTAGTCAGGAGTAGTTCACTAGATCTGACTCATGGCCTAATTCAGGATATTGACCCTTCTTATAGAGTGGTTTCTGGAAAAAAAAAAGGATTCTTCTTTTCCTGAAGAGATTCAAGATTCAGGATCTGGACAGGAAGATAAAGGAAGAGATGTATTTTTTTTCCACAGATTTCTTTTTCAGATTCAGAGGAGAGCACGGTATCTGATTCTGCCTGTGACATGTACCTTTAAACTTCTTATTCTTTCTTTTCCTTCTTCTATCCATTTAGCATCTTTGTTATGTTCCACAGGATCTTCATAAATGCTTTTCCAAAATGTTTCTATTTCTTCTTTTTTTGGTGGTCTTCCAAATCCTTTTACCTCGTTTCCAAATTCTCTGTAAAACTTTTTTGGGTCATCAATAAATTGCTTATTTTGTACTTTTCCTTTATATTTATCTGTGTATCTTCTAAGTTTTTCACCTGTGCTGAGATTTTTAGTTTGTTATTTGCGATAGTGTATGATAGATCCTGGTCTGTTTAAATACTGTGCATTGCTTTTATTACGTTGATCTTTCGTAGTATTTTTGTTGATCTGTTCCCTCTTCTATATTCTTCTAACAGCGACACTTCTTGTCTTAATTGCTTTATAATTTTCTCTATTCGATATTTCCATGATGGTATTTGATTACTTCCCTTCCTTTCCCTCGCTACCCTGTGTTCTTGTGGTAGAACTTTATCAGTTATTAATTTAGCTGTACAGTAATATATCCTGTTTACTTCAGTTATAGCGCATGGATCTCTGTGAACAGTCCTAATTACTGTAGTCATTTGTTTTATCAAACTTCTGACTTTGGGTTTTATTGACCTTCTGCAGTCTATTTCTTTCATTGATTTTAATATGTCTGTCTATCTGTACTAAATCAAGCAACTCTTCTCTTAACTCATTTTCTTCTAAACTGAGGGCACATTTTTTGTTTTCCATTCCCTGTGGGCATTCTATAGAAAGTTCTATAGCATCTTCCTGTGGCACCTTCTCTTCCATTTCATCCTGTGCCATGTGTTGCTCTGTCATATGGAAACTCACTGGCCCATCACTCTTCAACATTAACTGTGCCAGAGTTTCCACAGTTTCCTGTTCCTTCCCTTGCTGTCCAGCTTCAAGGGAACATTTATACTGGTTTCCTGTGGAAGGCTCTAAACTATCTTCATATGGCACCTGACCAATTCCTTCCCATTCCATTTGTTTCCCCTTAATTTGGATATCCATTCTCTATCCTATTGTGAAGCTGTCTGAATTCGATTTTCTGCACTGAATCCTTCATTTCGCAGGTACTCCATAACCTCAGTTTCTATTTCTTTAACTTCTCCATTACTAAGCTCCTTTACTATTTTTCCTCTGTCTTCTTATTTTTTGTATTGTAAAGTTTTCCATTTCCGGATTCCTTTGCCTGTATTTCTCTTCAGATATCTTTGGTGCTGCTCTTTTTGTATTGGTTAGTTTTGCTTTCTCCTTTGCATGAATATTACACCATATTAAATCTGTTTTTCTTTCCCATGTCCATATTTCTTCTTCAGATGTCTCCTGATAGTCCTGCTTCTCCTTACTTTGGGGACTTGCACCATCATGCTGTGATGTAACCTGTGTTAGACCTTCTGCACCAAATCCTTTACTTCGCAGACACTCCATAACTTCAACTTCTATTTTTTCTAGTTCTACTTTACTAATCTTCTTTTCTACATTCCCTCTTTGTAATATTATTTTTTTTATTCTGAAATTTTCCATATCTGGATGTCTTTGCCTGTATTTCTGTTTGAATATCTTTGGGGCTGCCTTCTTTATATTGATTAATCTGGCTTTCGACTTTGCATAAATATTGCACCATATCAAATCTCTCTGCTTGACAGTTTGGGGTGTGAAATGTGCACTGAAGCTTTGGAAAGTAGTTGGCTGTTATATCCTTGGCAGGAAATAACTCAAATAGCTAAGTCTACTGCAGCAGTGATCATATGAACATCTTCTGAACATCTACTGTTAGGAGACGTTCAACTTACACAGCTGTACTATTTCAGGTACCACTGACGTTTTCTCATGTGGAGTTTTGCAAGAGGTATCATAGATGTCTTGAGACCCTTATTCCTGAGGAATTCCGTTGCTGAGATGATAGAGTGGAAAGATACGGGGGAAGATCTAAATACAGATATATATATTTTTTTCCTGTGGAAGAAAAGTTCTTGGAACTGAAATGTTCAGGAGATGCCCCATGAAAGCAATCCTGTGAGAAGCAGTCAGACAAGACTTATCTAAGTTCTGTTGTAATTCCCACTTGTGTAGGAGATCCCTTACCCAAATGAGAGATTCCTGACACTTTGAAAAATATTCTGAAAAGATAGGTTCAGTTAGTCTTCTGAAAATGGAAGAATGTGAATACCTTGCAGTCTGCAGTAAGGTGTTGCTGGAGTCAGGTACTTTGTGAGCACCACTGGAGCAGAGGATAGACCAAAGGGTAATACAAAGAACTGATAATGTTACCTTGGCACAAAAAACCTTAATAAATGACTGAAATCTGGATCCAAAGGAAATGTAATGACATACATTTTTTTAAGTTTAAGCTCTGTAGAAAACTCAAATGGGCAATAAGTGGTAACAAGTTGTGAAGAAACAGCATTTTGAATTTGGGACCTATCACAAACCAGTTCAGAAAAAAAAAGATTCAGAACTGGCCTCCAAGAATCTGCTTTGTTTGGCACCAGGAACATCCTGGTATAAAACTCTTCTCTTAGCTGGGGAGGAGGGACATCTTGTATCAACCCCTGAGCAAGCATATACTGAATGACAGGAGGGAAAGGAAAAGTCTTGTCTGGCAGGTGAGGAATAATCCCCTGAAAGGAAGAGAAAGATTCCCACTGCTGTCTATAACCTTCATGGATTATTTTCAGAACTCATCTGTCTGAAGCAGTCTGTTGCCAAAGGGAGGAATGGAGGTTCAGGCTTTCTGGAAAGGATAATACGGCTGCCAAGGTGGGAGTGGGGTTGAAACCTTCAAATAGTCATTCAGACATTAAATTGTCCTTTGTTCTGGGGGTCCTGCTTTCTTTTTTAAACCTTTCCGCCATTGCTTTTTAAATGTTTTTCTTTCTATCAGCTTGCTAGGAGTGTTTATTTTGCTTTTTAAAGAAAGTTTTGGAAGGAGCCTTGAATCTCTTGAAAAACTTAGAGAAGGAGGGCTAAAAATCTGAGCTATTCCTTGAAACAGCTTTCGTTTTTCATTACCCTTTTAATCACGTCTGCAGCGGAGGGTCGAAAAACTAATTCTCTATACAAAGGGGAATTCAGAATCTCATTTTTGACATCCTCTGGGAGAATTTGAGAACACAGGCAGACAAACTTCCTCATAACAGTTCCAGTGGCAGTAGCCATGGAAGCTGTATCACCAGAATCATAAGCATGTTTCAAACTGTGGGTAGTCACTTGAGACACAGGAGATATCAAGTTGCACAAAGCAGATTTCTCATCACAAAAGGAAACAGTTTCAAAAATATTGCTCATATTCTCAGAAGAGGCAAACATGAACTTCAACATATGAGCTTGATAGTTGAGAATTCTAAAAAGGAGACACTTTATAAATTCTGTCTACTTTCTTGGGGGGCAACAGACTGGTTGTTGGGGGAACTACAGGTTGTGTGAAAAACACCCTTCAAAGCAGACGTTTAACAAGTCATAATACTTCCTGAGGGACAGAGAAACATATTTTTCCCTGCAGAAACAACTGATTCATTCTAGAGAGAGTTTCAGAGAAAGAGAATCCTTTAATGTACTGGCCAAAGCCACATTCTCCTCAGAGGCTGAATCATAATTAAGTGGAGTTAACAAATAATTTGTGTTTTCAAAATCATTTTGAAGCCCAGACACTAGAATCTCTTCAGAAAATGAAGAATTTTTTTTTCTTTGACTAGAAACAGCCAAACAGGAATGGTCAGCCAGAGCTAAGCCTAATAAATTACTCCTGTCCAATGTAAATGAGACAGGAGAAGATATGTGTTTAAGTTTTTGTTTGCTTTTGACAGGACCATCTGAGAAAACGGACCCACTAGAGCAAGCAAAAAACTCCCTGGGGATGGGCACAGTTTTTTGGCTAAGTTGTGAGGCACACCTTACTCCTTCTCACAGTACTGACAAGCTCTCCCTCTTCCCTAAGGGCACTCCAACAGTGACAGAGGATGTGTCCAACCCCCCCCGGACACTGGTGGTTGTAGGGTCTATACCAGGAGTACCTAAGGAGAAAGGTGAGTGGCCTGAGAACCAGCTTTGCCCACAGCAGAGTTACCCACCTGCAGATGAGGCATTTTCTCAGGCTGTTCTGGTGGTAAAGGCTGCTTAACAATCTTTTTCTGACTGAAAGAACGTAGAATTGAGGAACTGGTGGGTTGCTCTATGGTTATGCAGGCAGAAAAAAGGTGTTTAATTCCTGGGGAAGCATGGCAGTTATAGCTGGTAAAACAGATAAGTTGTAAATAAATATATTTTTCCAATTAAAACACAAAAAAATTACTTTAAACCCTTACCTCAACCTCCAAAAGTAAAATAGCACTTTTCCCACAGTAAAATATCTTAAAGTTTTAACAAATTTATACCACAAAAGTAAAAAAGTAACGCTGCCATTTAAAAGTACACAAAATTCATATTGCAGTCATTAAAAGCACCCTTTTCTAGCTTAAATTAATACGATTTAAAGAAAAAAAACAATGTTTTCTGTCATAAAAAAGTGTAAAGTTTTTTTCCTTAAAGGGAACTTATCTTCAAAGCAATGGAACAGAGTTAGCACACAGTCAGTCATTGAAAGCCCAGCGGGGAACACTCTTTTCGGTGGCAGGAAAGCTCTGAAGGGCTTGGTGCCCAAATCTGACTTTTAGCTCAGCTCAAGCTGGTTAATGGTTTGGGCATTTGCAAGGTGCCATGAATGCTTCAGAAGCTGGCTGGCTGTTGTATCCTGTACAGGATACAAACCATGTGTAGCTAAGGTTGTTTAGCAGTGACCAAATGAAGCACTCTTCATTACTTTACTTTAATTCAAAATTAATCAGAATGCAAGGTCACTTGACATTGTATGACTAGTAGCAGTATCTTTCTGAAAGATACAGATGCTTTAAACTAATACCTCCTATTCACTCATATCTTAATTAGCAGAATCCAGAGGTAATCCAGTGGGCTTGGGTGAAGTCTGGTATCCCACCTGTGACGCAGAAGGTGACAGGACTAACAAGAAACAGAGTATAAAGGATACAGCCAGATAGAATCACTTTAGCTAGCAAATCTAGGAGACTGCCTCTCTGATAACCTCCCTTGTTGACGTTTCCATTAATTTATTCAGTTAAGTAGGTAGATGGATGAGTGTCGTCGTTCTTAGAACAAGGTATCATTATTCCTCCCACAGGGAGGGTGTCAGAGGGAGAGTCTCCTAGATCTGCTGGCTAAAGTGATTTTATCTGGACTTACCCTTTATACTCTCTTTCTTAATTAGCAGAATGGGGATAAAAGCTGGCAGACAGTGCAAACTACGATGCTTCAGTTTTAGGTACACATGCTTGCTACATTTATATAGATGGGCTACTATTTTCAAATGAACAGACATTATTACATTCAGAACTGTTATTACTAGGTCTGAAGAGTAGAATATATTTCAAACAATATCCCATGAGAAGAATGGTTTCAGAAACTCAAACTTCACTTAAACATGGAGAAGGAATACTTATTACAATTTGGAGAAATTAAAATTTGACATAATTACAGTACAGCAGGTAGTGTTAGTAAGGTATGTTCATTGTTTAAGAACTTGAAGTTGACTATGTGGCATAATTGGATGGAGTCCTGGTTATTCGCCAGACAAGGTATACATTATTTGTGGCCTGGGAAGCTAGTGGAGGTGGCTGGTAGGGAAGTGAATGCTGTTTTTTGTAAAAAAAAAAAAAATGGTGGTACGAGTTAGGCAGTCAGAGTTTCCAAGTTAAGTTCAAGTGACAAAAAGTTTATTGAAGAGATGACACAGTTACATGAGTTACTTATTCAAAGGAGTTATAACAAACAAATATGGAACAATTTTGAACAAGTAAAGAAGAAGAGAATGAGTGCGGACCACTTTTGGGTCACAGCCTCATGACAAGACGTTGTCCCGTTCGACTCTCAGCTAGAGGGTCTTCTGTGTGGAGGCATACGTGAATGGGGCGTGCCTTTGTTGAAGGTTGTGCGTCAGGGCTGGTATCCCGGTACGTAAAAATCCACTACCAATCATTAGCGGACCGGAGTTCCGCTGTGGCGACCCCTAACCGGGAAAAGCCGAAAGACACAAACAAACATATAAAAAAATAATGGTAATTTTAAAAATATAAAGCAGACTGAATGGTCTGCAGCATTAGCAGTTGAATATAGTAGTGAAAGTGAAGTCGTAAAGATGACTCTATTTTAAATAAATGGAAAATTGTACAGGGACATCATGAAGTACTTAACATCATTGGTGAGAGATCTACTTTTGTTAGTGAAAAAAAATAATTCTAAATTGTTGAGGCAGAATATTTCACTGAGATTCAGCTCACAGACCCATAAAGGGTTATATAGATGTGTTTTCTGCCATTAGTGTAATTTTTATTTAAAGTGCCACTTATTTTGTAGTACCTGGATATGACTATAGGTGCAATGAGATATTACAATTGCTTATCTACAGATTTTATCATATATTGAACAAAGTATGACAACTTTAAGGCATTTTATGTAGGCAGGACAATTAGCGGGCCAAACCAAATAATTTAAACACATTAAAGTTGGATTTTACGTGGTAGTTCTTATTTTCTGAAGTGGTCTGTTAAAGTAAAAAAATGCTAAGCAGTGTCCACTGCAATTCATGGTTTGAATTGGTTTCATTACTGACTTTTCTTTTTTTATCTTTGCATCAGACATCTGACAGAGAATGAAAAATTCATCTGGAACATCAAAGACGTCTCCTGGTAACCGACTCCTAGGTGGTGGGTTTGGCATAATGGTTAAGGTTTTCACCTCATAGACAAAAGGTACAGGGGTTGTTTCAGACCTCATGCTATTTGCTAGGCTCAAAATGGCTCTTCAGAGCAGTTAGCCTAGTATACCTACAAACCTAAACTGCTAGTCACCACTCATTCCTGGCATCTTCTCATGCCAGTAGCAGAGAGGAACAATGAACCACTGGGAAAATGACATGTTATTTGAGCTGGGATTGGGGGAGGGACTGGAATAAAAAAGAATAACGTATGCAACAAAGACTTGAGGTTATGGGTGAATCACAGACTAATGTTTGTGAATCACATTGACCAGGTATCAGAAAAGACTTTTAAGTTTTATCCTCTGATTTATTTCATCAAGAACTTCCTACTAAATGAACATTTAATTTTACCAAAGCACTGGTGGAAGGGTAGAGCAGATGGCCTGATGCAGACAAGAACAATAAAAGCACCGTTGTCTTCAAAATGGCTGTAGACCCTTGTAGATTAGAAGTGTAATGGTTAACACTGGGTGTGTAACAATATCTTATCTCTGACTCACGGCCTGTGCATTTGAACATACGCATGTGACTACATAGATATATGATTGGCATTATGAGAAGCGTTTTCTAGTAAAACAAGTCTTAAAGTCTGATCTCACCTTTAATATCATAAATTGAGATCTGCATGTTTTTTATTGTACTGTTAAATACTATAGTGCTGTATTAATGTAATTTAAAATAGAAGGGTATGTCTGAAAGGCATACATTGATTGTAATACCTACTGTAGTGTAGTTGTATTGTAAAATGTAGAAAACAGGAATAAAACATGCTAGACAATTGCTACTGATAACTGAAAAACACATCTGCAGTATGCAGGAGTACTTAGGAAGATAGTGCAATAGGGTAGAAACAGTTTTACATGGCATACCATGGAAGTCTGTTCTACTTCAGGTTAATGCTGATAGTTGTGTGCAGCTGCTACAAATTTTGCAATGGGTGCCTAAATAGTCGTCAAGAAGAAATGAGATGCAGACATTTCAATGGTGAAGTAATTTAAATGATGAGTGGCAAGTATTTCCAGTATGGATTTGTAAAAGAAACAGGTTTAGTTGGGTGTGCAATCCTGATTTGTAAGCAACAGTGGATGTTCTATGTTATGGATATATTTAGTATCTGCAGTTGTAAACAAAGCTTTTGGGCCAAGGATATTGTGCGTGTTAGGAATGTTTACTTAACAATGACAAGGGTATGATGTGTTCTCATGTCTAGGTAGACTTAGCTGTCATTATCTTTCCTGAGAACTCTAAACCAAGAGCTCTTTATTGTTAAATACTGCATTCCAGAAGCTATAGAACAGAATATGTCATTTTCCAGTATTATTTAAGCATGATGAATCTGAAGTTCTTTCAAGGTTATAACTGTTTGTCAAACTACAGTTACAATCAAGGTTAGAAATGGTTTTACTTAGTTAAAAAAAAAAAAATATATATATATATATATATATATATATATATATGTGTGTGTGTGTGTGTGTGTGTATGTGCGCGCTCGTGCGCGTGTATGTATATATATATATATATATATATATATATACTGTTTCTCAAAGCATATTAAGGGTTTGTAAGATAAACAAAAAAGAAAGAAAATGCAGAAGTTAAAATATTGGCATGTTTCAAAGTTTCAAATAAACAAGCAAGCAGATTCTATTTCAAGGCATTCTTTGGAGCAAACAGACGGTCATACAAGACGCTGTGGCATAAAAGGATAAAGCCCTGAAAGCCTTGTTTCAGTTAGTAATTTGGATGCTAAATGAGCCAGCCAGGGAGAACAAGGAGTGATGAGGCTTAGGTTGCTTGCTTTATTCTCAAAGGTGGGAATAGAGTGCATGTCTCTGGGGTACAAGAATGTTACCGTATTTGTGGAGACCTGGGACTGGAAAGGGACATGATAATTTACAGTGGAGACAGGGCTATATGATGGGCTGTTACCTGTATGAGCAATCGACAGACAAGGTCTTTTTCCACTCATTACATACATACTCTTTGGGTACTTGGAGTGACAGGCATGTGTGTAATCCAACCTTTAGCACAAATCCCATCTTGGCAGCTTGGATGATGGACATTCTATGGATGGAGTCTCACTTCAAAGTGGGGAACAAATGGTGATTTCCCCAGTGATGGCTTTGTTGGTCAGTGGGCCTCAGCAGCTATAAAGTACAGTATAAAAAAGGCTGGGATTGCATCCTTTTAATGTCAGACTACATAGCATTGTGGCATATACAGATAATCACTATGTGTGGACTATAAGGAAGGAGGTTGTAGTATTGTTCCGGTTTAATAAATATATTTAATTCTTGGTTTATGAGATCTGATAAAGTGATGAGGGGTAGTGTGTCGAAATTAATGAAAATACTAAGAAGTGGTTACAAAAATCTGCCACATAGAAAATCTTTATGCAGTAAGGAAAGGAGTATTGTTTACTATATGGAGGGCAGGATTCAAGAACCTAATGTGCCTGGTACATGCCTGTTGCTCTGGTCATAAGGGGTGTCATGTTTCACAAGTAACCCTCATGCCTGCTTGCACATAACTCTGTCACTGTTACTAAAAGAAAAGTATAAGTATCCTTAAACATGTGGCTGGTGAGGTGTATGATTTTTGCAACTAATTTCTGTTGTCGGAAGGTTCTGGCACAGCATTTTTAATAAAAGCACATGTACAAACTTGTAATAAGAATAGCACCCCCAAGCTTGAAATTACTTGAAGCCCCTCTGCTCTCACTTATACATCTGTAATAAGAGAAATCCACCCAACTTAACCCCACCCGCATCATAGCAGCAGTCAGTAGCTGTGGCTCCCCACAGCCTAGCAATAATCATTGCCTTTGGCCTGCTTTCCTCATACTCATCCCAGCAAAGATTGTTTACTTCTTCCCTGGAAAGCAGCAGAGCTTTGGTTCCTCTCTGCATCCCATTAATGAATGGGGACCAATCACAATACCAGTAGATTGCCAGGCACCCAGTATTACTGCTGCACAGGTTAAAACAGCACTATCCAAGGCCAAGAATACAGCTTCTATGGGACCTGCCAATATCCCTGGTTGTGTTCTACATGAACTACGGAGTGAACTGGCACCTCACCTGTGTTCCCTGTTCAGTCACAGCCTCAGCTCAGGCTTTGTCCATGCCAAATGCCGCACTGCTACAGTCATCCCTCTCCACAAAGGAGGAGCAACTACAGACCCTGGGAATTATTGCCCCATTAGCCTGATGAGTCTGATATGCACAGCTATGGAATGTATCATCACGAACCTAATAAACAAGGATATAGGGAATCTCCAAACTCTGGATCCAACACAGTTTGGTTTTGTGAAGGGTAGATCATGCCTGCTCAACTTGATTGACTTCTTTGAGTCAGTCACCAAAGCTGTGGATGAAGGCAAGGTGGTTCATACAGCCTACCTTGATCTGGCCAAGGCTTTTGATACCATTCCCCACTCAGGAATCATAGAAAAACTCACTAAGCTTGGCATCAACCCCTACATCACTAAGTGGATTGCAAACTGGCTCACAGATAGAACCCACAGTGTGAAAGTAGCTGACTTCAAGTCAGACTGCCAATTAGTCACGAGAGGAGTCCCAGAGGGTTCAGTCCTGGGTCCTCTCCTGTTTGGTATCTACTTCTGTGAAGTCCAGGCTAACACAAAGGGACTCTGGGTGACAAAGTTTGCAGATGATTGCAAGTTAGGAGCTATTATTAACTCCCCAAGTGATGTTGATTGACAGTGGCCTCACTGTGACCAACGACTGGTGTGAGAAATATGGCCTTAAACTCAATGCCAAAAAATGTGTCGTCATCCCCTTTGGGAAAAACTCATTTCCCATGAATTACCACATTGATGGTAGCCCACTGAACACAGAAGATGTTATAAAAGATCTGGGAACAGATTGACAACAACCTCTCTTTTGATCATCACATTGCCACTGTGGTCAGTAAGTCCTTCTATATGGCACATCACATTACTAAGGGTTTTGCATCCAGGAAGAAAGAGATCATTGTCTCCCTCTACTCTTCCCTCATTAGGCCAATCATCAAGTACATGTACCTCACTAGACAATGCCCCATTTGGCATGTACCTCACTAGACACCTGCAACAACTGGAGAGGCTGAAAAAGTACCTCACAAAGAGGATCCTAGGCCCTAAACACTTGTCCTATATGGACAGACTCAAAAAACGCCAACTATTCTCTGTCTCGTATCGCCTATTTAGAGGTGATCTCTGCTTGACTTACAAAGCCATGTCTGACCCAGCTCTGTTAGAAATGCCACATCTAAAGAAATCCCAATCCCTCCGCACCACATGCTCCAGAGACCTCAACCTCATTACCACAATTTACAGAACATGCTGGAGGGACAGGTTCATAACCCAGAGACTACCCATGCTATGGAACAGCCTTCCCATACATGTCAAGCATAGCACCTTGATGAC
This sequence comes from Protopterus annectens, assembly GCF_019279795.1. Lineage (NCBI taxonomy): Eukaryota > Metazoa > Chordata > Ceratodontiformes > Protopteridae > Protopterus > Protopterus annectens. The sequence goes on along the minus strand of NC_056738.1, from coordinate 576,838,397 downwards.
CTTCTTCAAGAGAAATTTTGATGAGTGGATGGAAAACAGAAAATTCACCCCAGGGATAACACCAGTGGCTCTACTCCACAGAGGCACTGGGAACTAAGGTCGGGTGGCACTATCCCAGGGTAATCCTATGACTAGGCTTGTAAAGGCCCCAGGGCCATTAGCCTAGTACACACCTATGAACCTATGAGACCCCTGTCTACCCCCTGCACCTATCCTATCAATGATCATTGTCTGATGCGTACCTCACCCACTCCCATGTCAGTAAATTAATGCCATCCCTCATTCTATGGGTGATCAGAATACTCTGTTGACCCTCTGTCCTAAGCCAGCAAGGACTAGTGTCCCCCTGTCAGCTTTCTCATCCTGTCAGTAATTGAGTTTCATTTTCAAGTGGCATGTTAAAACTCAAATGCAGCAGTGATCTCCAACCCAACAGCATGATTGTGATCACCATCTCTCCTCAGCCAGTGTGTAATAGGTTCATTCTATCCCCAATGCAACCTAGTTTCCAAGTTGGTGATTAGATTGGACCCTTCTACCCCTGACCTACACTCCCTGCAAATTTCCTAGCCAAGGAATGCAATACCAAGCAACCAAGAGCTGTTGCCCCTTGTTAGTAAAGTTCATAATTATTTTACCCAAGAATTGCACTTCATCCTTCATTGGAATTGCCTTGTGGTGACCCTCTGTGTGTGTTATACTGAACAGACTCCACAATGCTATGCAAAATGAATGCAGTGAAGCCTGTCCATGCACCTTCTGCTGGGGAGCTTACACAGTAAGTGTAACCCCCAGGACTTCATAATCCCTAGCAGTATTTGATATTTTACAGATTAGAGTTATTGAATGAGCTACAGTGAGGGAGAGACACAAAATCAGAATTTGCCTAGTAATATCCCTTCCCTGGGAGCAGGATAGCTGGTTGACACATCTGTGTTTGGCACTCTAGTGTGAACAGAAATGTACAGTCTTGCTGCATATATATATTAACTCCAAAACTGCTGTATCTTGGTGAATTCACTTTACTTATAGGTATAACACTTGCAATATCAGTGTATATATATATATATATATATATATATATATATATATATATATATATATATAGAGTTAGGGTCTATATCATGTAGTCGAAGTATGACAACCTCAAACGTGATATGGTCGAGACCATATGTTCAAAGTTGTCATACTTCGAACTAAAAAAAAAGATAAAAATAAAAAACAGGAACAACGTTCTGACAGGTGTAAACAGGGGGGCGAGCCCCGTGAATCTCCTACATGGGGGGCTATGCCCCCCACACTCCCTGCTCTTTAACTATATCAACTCCAAGACCACACTACAGTGCAATAAAGGGAAAATTCCCTTTACTCATTTTAGTGTGGTCTCGGAGTTGGTATATTTAAAGAGTGGGGGGTGTGGGGGGAGCAGACAGCCCCCCATGTGGGGGGTGCACCGGGGCTTGCCCCCCTGCTTACAATCCTTTAGTTTCTTTTTGTTGTATGTTTTTTTTTTTTTTTTACATATTCGAAATTCTGTACATTTGAACATATGGTGTTCGAACTTACAGAATTTCGACTACGTGATATAGACTTTATATATACATATATAAATATATATAAATATATATATATATATATATATATATATATATATATATATATATAAAGATTCTGATTGGGTCACTGAGCATATTATGTGTTCGAGACATGAATGCCAAGGAATTGACCTTGAGTTGAGAACATGTAAATGTAGGTTAGGATCGGAGACCTGATCAAAATTCTTTGTAGTGTAAGGAGCTTTATCTGCTCCATTTACTACTAGTTACAGCAAAAAAGAAAAGAAAAAAGCTAAGTGTTTTGCTGGCTTGCAAAGCTGTAAAACACTTAGCACTGTCAGAAAGGCAGTGTAAAGCAACCCTTTTCATTTACAGTCAGCTTTCATACCTCTCAACTGTCCAGATTTTT